>NC_051056.1:27315478-27472978 GCF_904848185.1 Acanthopagrus latus
ATTATTTTGTTTCTTTAAAAATACAAACATCCTCTCAGTCGATCCTTCTCTCTCTTACGGAGGGACAGTGCTGCCTGTAGGACTGTCATAGGAAGTATTTCCTCAGAAACATCAGACATGAAAACACTTCAGTCAGAGGTTTTATCAAAGAATGTGATCTGCAATGAACGGATGCGACGCCGTCTTCTGTCAGAAAACATTGTTCTCTTTATTGTTACATGGTGAACAGGACCTAAGGCACAAGGCAGGAACTGCCATCAAAAGCAGGTAGTAAGAAACTGGAACGGAGAAGTCTCTGGTGACGGAGGGACGAGCAGAAGCACAGAGGAGTAAACAAGCAGCAGCATCGAGGGCCCTCAGTGACGGAGTCTGTATCATACAAACTGCCTCACCGACTGGATTGATGATTGTAGAAGTCGGATAATCGCGATCGACTCTCAACTTGTCTGAGTAAAATGCTCTGCTTGAACAAACGAGATGAATCCTCTGTCTGGTGTGATTCAAGAGGCTTGTTTCAAGTATATTCCCGCGACATGTGACTCAAATCGATGCACTCGAATTTTATTTATTTATGTAGAAAAATAATGTGATTCCAATGTGTGAATTGTGATACACAACAAAATCTCTGCTGTTAAAAGTTAAGATTTACAACCGGTTAAATTAATTTCTTCAAACATTATCGTGCATATTGGGGAGAGGTAGACGGTCAAAAGTGTCAAAAACTGGGTTTCATTTTGTGAAAATCTTAATGAGGAATTCTGGTGCTTTCAAACCTGGACGCGGTATTTTGACGTTTTGGATTCTGGCCTTTGCAACCTTCCTACAACGGTCTGCAACATGATCATTTGGGGCAACTCCCAACAGACAAAGGTTCATCCACTAAACATGCTTTGGGTTTTGCCACTTGCCGGCTGAGGTTTTCATTGTAATAGGTTGTAATAGGAAATGTTTGGTAACCAGAAATACAAGTCTCGTTCCGAAATCTGGCGAGTAGTGAGATACTGCGGGATTACAACGGTATGAAGTCAGAGTGGGAAAGAAGACTTTGGAGTTTACAAAGAAGAACTTCCTACAATAACTTATTTCCAATGAAACTATATAACTCTAACAAATCAACAATTATTATTTTATCTTTATCTGTTCTCTCGGAGTCGGTCAGTCGGATCAGTTTTTTGGAAATATTCCAAAACTCACTGGACATATTAGTTGGTAAATGTTGCACCTGCTGGAATCTTTAAGCGTTTCCCAGTTTCCCCTATAGGTTTATTCTTTTTTTTTTATGAGTTCAAACTGCACCAATCTGCCTGTTTATAACTCATTCTGATCTTATTTAAACAAAACATGACTGGCAACCGTCGTGCAGTGAGTCAGGATCAGGATCTGCACTCCGTTCGACACCCTGTATTTTAGAAGACCCATCATTTGTATTCCCCGGTCGGCTGGCTCGAGTCCATCCTCAGCGCCGCAGACAGCCGGCACTTTCACACCAGGGGAGGAAAAAAAAAAAAAAAAATCATGATGTGTCACGCTCTCCACTTCTGCAAGCAAAGGACGATACGCTGATAAGTTAATTGCGACCATTACATACCAATCGTCGGTGCACTCATAGTGTCACCATTTCCAAGTTGAAGATAAAACAGCCTTTGTTGCGCGACATTGAGACCGAACTTGACAAGCCGTCACACCAACATACAAATTGGACCACACACACACACACACACACACACACACACACACACACACACACACACACACACACACAGATAGAGCTCCACTCCTTCAGTCTTTCTCCTAAATAATCACAGCCTTTATTTCCCTTACATCTGATGAATGAATGAATAAAAATTTAAGTTCTCCGTCTGTTGGAAACTGAGAAAGAAAAAGCTTTTCATAATTTCTTGTCTTAGTTACAGTAACGAGTCGCATCTCCTCCTTTGTCGTATAAATGTTAGAAGCCTTCTGTTTGGTGATAAAGCAAATTAGCGAGGGCCGAAGAAGCAACCTCGCATGGATGACTAATCCTAATACATTTATGGAAATCTCCTGCAGCAACAAAACACAATTGTTATGTCGGTTAACTTCTCAGACCCCAATAACACTGAGTCAACCATCTGTTTTGGCATTCTGTCCTCACCAAGATCACAGTTTTCATTCCTGATTACTCAAATCTGACCCACATTTTGTTGCGGACAAGAAAAACATAGCTTTTGGAAATTATAGACATCTGTTGTTTGTCTATCTGTCACCTCTAACAATCTTTGGATTCGCTCATTTTGAAATTCAACATGACCAGTAACACAATAAAAGTCTTGTCGATCTGTATTCATGCTAGTTTTTGGCAGATGACTTAGGGACAATAACACTTGATTGCCTAAGTCATTTTTGAATAGAAAAATACCCAAAATTAGTTGTTTCCAAATTCGAAAAACATTTACGTGTCATTCTTTTTGTCTTCTTGAGCTCTTAATAATATTTAACTTGTTTCTTCTTTAAAGGAAACAATCAGAAGTTTAAGCTCTAAAGGATGTAATTGTAAGTTTCAGTTCTCGTCTCTGCACTGGAATAAAAAATGGAAATGATCTGAATGGAAACATTAAGACCATTGATGTATTCCATCCAAAAGATTAACAAGTAGAAGAGATTTGGCTGAATTCAGATTATTTGGGTGTTCTGGCTCAGACACACTGAACTGACGTCAAAGCCATAAAGTTGCACTTTAACGCCCCAAAAAACGACATCGACTGCCAACCAGCTTGTGCGCCGTGAGCCTGCGTGGTGGCGACAGTCTTTTCTCTTCTTCTTCCGTTTCTCCTCTTGTGCACAGATTCTCTAAGCCGAACAGCCAGTCACAGCGATTTCTCTCACCGACGGCTCTGCTGCAGATTCAAACACGCTCGATCCAATCCAACCCAGGATTTAACAGGCTTAAGGCTCATTCACAGGTAGCACACTTGTTGCAGCCCAGATCTGAGCCCACACCAGGTACGTTCATCTGACTGGAGCAGACCGCCGGAGTGCCATCATTCCATGCGGTTTGTGGGCCAGAACAGGGTGTCTGGTACAATTTTGCTCTGTTTCCACACGGACTAAAGCAGCTGTGTGGCTACACGGCCTTGTGCCCTCCATGACTACAGGTGGTATCGCTCTGTATGTGCTGAAATACGGATTAAAAGAAAGCAGAGTACGGACAAAAGGCTTCGTCCATATCTGAGCTGCTATTGAGCATAAACAAGCCTTCAGCGTGGATTTATGCTAATTTAACTATGAAGGCCTTTGTCCAGATATAGTTAGCATCATTTAGCCATTCAACTAAACCCCAAGAGAACGGCCTTATATGTGACGGCTTTGTCTGCATGTCTTTCAGTGTTGTTTATTGTTGTTCCGACCTGCGACCTGCGTTTTCCCTAATTATGCATTACCAGCTGAGTGAGTCAATGTCCTGTAGTCTTTCTCATGGATCAACAGGAACAAAACGGGCTTGTAGCTGGCTCGAATGTGTGTCTATGTGTCAGCATGTGGGCGCCGTCGTGCCGGTTTGAATTTTGGCACTTGTCCCGGCGCTTTACGACTGTTTCAGCGTGCCAGTAATACAAGCCTCAGGTGGTTCAGGAAGCTTTTAGAAACCACCTGAGGAGGAACGGCCGAGGCTTTCGCAGAACACACACGTCAGCCGTTTCACCAGTGAGGATTTACAGGGAGCCTCTTTTCAGGTTAGGTTCAATTTCAGTGTTTAGACCACCGTAACGTCTGATTTTAAGGTAATTATTGATGAGCCAGATACATTAAACTGCACTACATCTAACACTCCGCACATTCTTTGTATCGGATGAATGAAACTGTGTGTTCATGGACATCGATCATTGTGAAACTGTCACAACGCATCTGATCCATCAGATTATTCAATGAAAGGAGTGACAGGGATCCAGCAGCACCAGAGCAGTGGTCCTCTGATGATTGCATGCAGCTGTGGATATTTACTGCACACATAATATCAGGAAGTAATCACACACGCACCTGTTAATCATCAGACGGTGATCATCGTCCAAACACCAAATGGCCACTGATGATGATGTGGTGATGATTTAGTTTACAGTGCTCATGTTTAAACGAGTTTAACAAAGTGCTTCACACATACCAGGAAATAAAATGATGTTATGATAAAAAAAGAAACCAATATCTCACTAAATAATGCTCAATAACAAAAAGCAATTTTAAGTTTATAAATAAGCCTTTGGCAATGATTATAAGGGGTGAGTCAGTCGACAACAACAAAGTTGCTTATTAGATTCTGTCTGTTCCCCCCCCTTTTTTTTTTTCATTTCTGACAGTTTTTCTGTCTGTTCACAACTTTGGTCCAAGCTGAAATCTATCAACAACTATTAAATGGACTGCTGTGAAATGTTGTACACACGTTAATATTGCCCAAACGTTGAGTCCTAATGATTTTGCAAACTGTCATCAACATTTCTGAGCGCGTGTTCTGGGTGACGACTGTTGAATGGATTGTTATTTGGTACAGACTCTAAAGCTTTGCTCAGACCACAGACAAAATCTGTTTAAATTTAAAACGGATTGTGCACTCTAGAAAACGATCAGACTGGATTTGCGTCCCCAGACATCACCAACCCATCAGCATGTGTTGCTTTGGTAACGATGTAGGCCTCAGTAGGTTCGCTGGTGACGCAGCCTTGAGCTTCCTGCTTCGCCCGTAGAGAGAGAGCCTCCCCACAAACTGTCACCCGACGGTTTATTCCAGCTTCTGTCCACGGACTGCTGCTCTGTGTCAACAATGAGCTCCTCTGAAACTTCCCTCTGGATTTGACAGTGTTGTTATGTGTCATGCTGCATGTGACACTTTATATCTCCCGTTGGTGAGATAGTTCGGATGTTTGCTACAATCTCAAAATATCTGTAGTTCTGTTTTACCAACAGGAGCTTTAAGCTCAGATTTCTGTTAATCTAGACTATCCAATGTGACTTTCTTACTTTCTAACTTTCTCAAATCATTGAGGAAACTGGAGATGCACCGATTGCAATTTTTGCCCTGAGAACGCTCCGTCTTGGTGGTGATATGATCTCATCTGACTTTAACTGAACGCCACCGTCCGAGTCCTGTCGAATCCGTCTCTGATAGACGTTGATCGATGTCCTTTTAAATCCTAAAACCCTTTAAACACCCTGTAACACATGTGTTTCTCATTCAGGGAACTAAAACTTCTCAAAAGGATGGTTGAACGGGAAACACACACACACACACACTCGCACACAAACGCAGACTCAAGCTGTTACTAGTCAGCTCGTACTTTGTGGAGCCAAACAAACTTTAACGCTACAAGACCTCTGCAGCTGTGCTAGTCAGTCCTGCAGCATCCAGCCCTCGCATCAAACTGACACCGGTGCTCACTCGACTCACTGACTCCAGTCATGAATAACAACCACCATCTTCGCTGCGTTCAGATGTAATCTTTTGTTTACAGTTCCTCTCTCTCAGATGGCAGCTCTTGCATTACGGGATCAATTTATGTGTTTGCTTTTTCTTTTTTCTTTGTTTTCTCTTACTGCACGGTTGAAATGTGAAATTCCAACATGGAAAAATAAAACACAGGAAAGAGTGAAATGCAAAGAAAACATGGCTTTGTTACTACACGGTGGGTAAATGGCATCATGCTCCTGCCTTTAGCAATCGAGTGTGATTAATAACAAGCGTATTTGTCAATGTGAATGCCTCGGGGGAGAATCACGAGCACATGCAGCATAATTAAATGGAGGCGACTGAGAGAAATGTGGCACTGAGTTCATTATACATTCATTACAGTAGATTTAGAGACGTCAACACATGTAGTACTGTTGATTTTTAGGAGTTGAGTGCAAGGTCATGTTGGTACTGACTGAGTTAAAGGATTAGTTCACACAAAATTGAAAATTAATTATCTACTCGCCCTGATGCTGATGGAAAGTTTTGTAGATCACAGAGTATTTCTGGAGCAAACCAGCAAAACGGAAACACAGCAATCTTCCCCAAAACTGAAATATATATATATATATATATATATATATATATATATATATATGTATATATGTATGATTTTCACACTGAACACACAGTGGAACTTGTGTCCAGGGCTACGGAACTTAACCCAAATTTTCATCGGCATGGAACTGAGTAGATGACAACTGGATTTTCGTTGCTGGGTGAACCTATCCTTTAATATCAGTGTCCTCCCGCTGTGTTTGTGTCACTGTGTTTGGCGAGGGGAGAGTAGGGTGAGTTTAGGCTTGGCTTCAGAAAAGCTAGAGCATCATCGCCTTTCCGGGCCAAAGCCCCTCTGAGGGAAAGTATCGATTAAAGTCAAGGGTGGTGGTGCAGGTGGAGGAGGGGAGATGGTTATCAGAGAACTAAAAGGTTCCTATTCGGGATCCGATACTATCTTAGAGACATGAGACGTCACTTATAGGAACACAGGTTTTTATTGCTCTAACAGACATCTCTGTATCTCTAAATCAGATGACATACTTGTGTCTGAGTGAATGTGATTCTCTGGATACAATTTTACCTTTAAATGCAAGTTACGATTTCAGTCCTGGTTGATGTTGTGACGCCTTTGGTCCGTCTGGCAAGCAATACAGAAATATCCACAGCCTTACTACAGTATAAACCAAGACCCGGGAAATCTGTTGAATAGCTTTCATGTAACTCTGCTGACAAACCGACCAACCAACAAACACACACAGGTGAACAAATAACCTCCTAGGCGGAGCTAATACAGTGACAATACAATCAATCAAAGCCAAACACCAAACGCTTGAGCTGGATAACTTTGTAAAATAGTGTTTTTCCATCAAATCAACAGACTTTAATTATCAGAACGGGAAATGTCAGGAACATCTTTGTCAACCAAGACAAAGACTGCTTGTAGCAGACAGTTACCTGAAAGCCTGTTCAAAATGTAGCAGCAATTAGTGATTAATGTAGCTGTTCATCAGGAGACTATAAATCACTTCAGTAGTTCAGAGACTTTGTACAGCCACAGTCTGGAGGTTTTCATTAGCAGTAATTAGCAATTATTTGAGCAAGAATTAAAGCTACCTGTCCAGATATCAACACAATATGACTCTGTCTCACCCAAACTGTGTTATGAAATTGTGTTTTTGTACATGTTATTTGTTTTTGCACAGTAATCCATGAGACCTGGTCCCCAGAAACCCTTCCTACTTTTTATACATCCATGTTAGCATCATAATAATCAAGAGATCTTTTACTGGGTGAAGGATTAGCATATGCATACTGTCATGAAAAGGCCATTATTTATGCCGCTGTTGTGCTTGGTTCTGGCACAAAGGTGAGATACAGAGAGAAACATGTGATTAAAACACTTAAACACCTATTTTTTTCTTCATGCGAGCTAATGTTTTAATGATGTTTGTAGCACTGAGTGTGTAGGATTAATTAGTTGCCAAAAAGGAAATGGCTACACAGAGGAACCTTAACTTGATTGCTGGCCTTTGCCCAACACTCCCACAAATAAGAAGGAAATGTTTACGGAACAGTAGCAGCGCTGCTTTAACAAAGTGATTAAGTGTTAACCTTCTGTCGGGTCTGATGTTGTGGCAAGGCCATAATACCTGCCAGCTGTGGCTGTCACTCAGGAGTCATTACAGGAGGGTGGAGGGGCCACACATTCCAATACGATGATTGATGGGCACTTTTACTGATGAGACTCTTTAACAGCGGAGCCCTCTGGGTTGCTCAGACACACAGCATGGCCTCGGTCCTTGAGACCCGTCTGTTGTGTTGTAATAAAGCAGAAGCAGCCGCAATGAGATGAGCTCACACATGAATCTTGAGCTCGTGGCTTTTTCGGCTGATTGCCTACCATTGCGATAAGGAGTTGCGACATGGCAATTTCCATAGTGTGTTGTTATTTGAAGGTAATAAATCTCTGGGCTTTTTTGTGTTTTTTTTTCAATTTTATGGGCCCATATGCACACTACACTGGTGATGTGCACAACAACTGCATCGGCTGTTTTTAGCAGTAAATTATTTGAATGTGTTGCATGGCCTTCACAAAGCACCCCTGCGTTAGATCTCAGTTTGATTTTGTGTCTCTGTTTGCCTTCCCTTGATCTGTAATTGGTGTCTGAAAGCACTATATGAAAGCATATCAGTGCAGGGGAAATTATCATTCACTTCCAGCCAACATTAAGACGACAAAAAGTGAAATGTGGGTCAGCAAGACCAGATGTTATCCTGTTGAGTTAGACTCCTGAGCAGAGGACTCTGTCAATCAGGCAGAACCCTTGGGACTCCAACAGTGATCTGCAGTAGCTCAGCTGCACAACTTCATTTGTGATTCACTGTTTTTAAAGCCTCCAATTAAAGGTCACCGAGGGATCAGAGACTCCCAAAGGCACGGCCTGCAGATCAAAAGGATCACACATCCCTGGTCAACACAGGCTGTAGAATAAAGTCAAGAATCGGTCACTGGCCACTGCTAAACAAGAGATTTCTCGTAAACTTGTCTATAACTGGTGCTTCAGTGGGTGACTATGATTGCAAAGGATATGTGAAAGTCATTCCTCTAGGATCGAGAACCTGGGCACCTATTTGCCATCTTCACAGCTGTCAGTCATGCTAACAACACTGTTAGTGAGAAAACGAAATTTACAGTCAGGCGCGGAGGTGTTGTGCTGTGAAGTCTTACATACATGCGAGGAATGCACACAGGAGAGGGTGACAGCGAGTCATTCTCCTCTCCTCATTAGCATGTCAGAGGAGTGATTCAAAACACAGCGTGTAGCCTCACATGGTGTTAGAGAAGCTATGAGTCTACTGCTAATCCAGCTGATAATTATTTTATTAGTCACAGCATTTTAAAGGTGTTTTTTGTAAAACTATGGCCAGAGTTCAAAGGTAGCTCCAAAAGTTAGAGTGGACAGAATAACTTGGCTGTCGACTCATTGAGTTGTTTCCTCGCATTCTGTTGATAATGTTGGTTCAATGAATACAATTCAGGCCATATCTTAAGAAAAAATGGCACTTTATTTGCACAGTATGAGCCTTATCTTATGCACGGAGCAAAGTGTCATTTTTCATGCCAAGTGCCCACGTTGTGTGAGTAGCAGATGTACTTGCGGCATGCTGGTCTTAAAATGAGGTGTGGTCAGGCGCCACAGACCTACAAAAGCCTGGTATAAAGTTAAAGGCGCAGTATTTTTCCTGCTGTTTAATTTTTTTTTCAGATAGATAGATAGATAGATAGATAGATAGATAGATAGATAGATAGATAGATAGATAGATAGATAGATTCACACACACATTCATACACTGATGGCAGAGGCTGCCATGCAAGGCGCCAACTGCAACTGTATCTTGCTCATGGACACTTCGACATAAAGCTAGGGGGAGCCGGGATTCAAACCAGTGACCTTCCAATTACTAGACGACCCACTCTACCCACTGAGCCAATAATAATATATCATAATAAACTTGACAGGGCAGAGGAAACTCTCAAAAGAAACATAAATTAAACCTTTTGCTTCTCAAATGATGTTAGACAGCTCTGATGGAGCTCGGGATTCATTAGGAGGACAGCTGCTTCACTCCAAACTGTTTCACTGTGGAACACGAACAATGTGTTATCCTCAGATCCTGACTGGTCCTGCCGGCGTGTTGGGAGACGCTTTGTGCCCAGATTGTGCATTGTTTAACAAGCAAAAGAAAGTTGGATATATCCTTAATGCACTTAGGCTGTGGACTTCAGACCATGCACCATAGATTGTTTAAATATGCATCCATAAGTGTTTTTGATTTTTAGTTCCTTTGAATGTGCATCTGTAATTAACGCATTTTAAAACACAAATGTAAATTATAAAAATAATACATGTTTATTTTCTCTTCAGATCTACTGGTAAACATTGTCCATGGCACTTACTTCTACAGCTTTCTCTTGTATTTACTGTTCGTTCTAAACAGCCTGGCTGAAACAGTTATCCATTATTATAGACAAAAACCCATTAAACCTGTCTGTCATGGTTTGGAGAACAAAAGCAATACTCTGAATGAAATAATCACAATTTTCTTTTTTTCAGTCACTTCAATTTGACTTCCACTGGCAATAAACCATAACAATGTCCTACTTAATTTCAGCCCCGATATTAATAGTTACTCAGTCAAACAAACTGCCTGGATTATAGGTTGTGGAGGGGGGGGGACAACTGAAGCTAAAGCATAATTGAATAAGTGGCTTCATTTGACACTTTGCTGTGTTACTGTAAATGTTATGGTAAAGAATTTGAAAATGTTCAGAGACACACTAACGAGCTGTGTTTTTTTTTTTTTCAGAATGACAATATTAACATGACGAGCTCTGCGGAAGCTCAAAATGAGACAAGTGCATGTCAAGTGCTTTAATACAAGCTTTACTCCAGTTGCTTTCATCCTTTATTTAGTTTTTACCGTCATAATTGTGGACTGTAATCAAAAACCTCCCCACTTCACTGCAGGTCAAACACAGCCTGCAACATTATAACAATGCCGAGCTTGAAAAACATTTTACAACACACTTTACCTTTCATGCAGTGTTATAATTCCTATCCCAACAAATAACACCTTTGGATGAAATAATTGACTAGGTAACATTGATCGCAGGAACTACGTAATAAGGTTGATATTGAACAGAATCCTCCTCTCAGTGGCAGAACCGGGCAGGGCTTTCATAACAATTCAGGGTTTTTCGTTAAATGTGTTTATTAGCCTTGAAAACGGCTCGAGCAGACCGCTGATGCTGCGCTTTACCGACCCGAAGCATCAGTGTTCAACTACGAGGGAACGAGACTCAATAATCAACTATCTTTCTCAAGAACTGCTTACGTCACCTTTATGTACAATTCAAATTGTGCTGAGAGGGAAGTATTTACACTGGACGTATTACCAGGGAGATTTAAATATAGGAATCATGTAACAAATACATCCTCATCACCGCTGACTGCCTACATATTTACTGCTGACACAGCCATCAACAGTCCATCTGAACAGAGGTGCGAAGACGGAGGAGTTATTTCTGGCACCTTCCGGTTCCAGAAGCAGAAATCCCATCTGTTTTCTTGTTGAGGACTCACAGTTGGAGCGCTTCAAGGCTTGGATGGACGCGTGACTCTCCTGGTTGAATCATTAGTTACAAAACACGAACAACAGTGTTTGAATATGTCTTTGATTAAATGTCAAAGCGCTGCATAACCTCGCCCGCAGTCACATTTTGATCTCCTTGGTCCTCATTCCACTTCTCAACCAAACCGGGCCTCAAATCCATCTCTGCTCTAACCGCTAAACAAAACAACTGATCGTGCCTTTGCTGCTTTAGCCTCAACCCCCTGAAAACAACCTCTCAAAAGAGCTGCTGAGTCTTTGGACTGTTTTACAGACTCGTTTTCAAAGACAAGCCTCCAGATCTCCGTTCATCTCTTTGTTTTGTCTTGATTTTTATTTCAATGTTCATTAATATGTGTGTGTGTGTGTGTGTGTGTGTGTGTGTGTGTGTGTGTGTGTGTGTGTGTGTGTGTGTGTCTGTGTGTGTGTGTGTGTATGAAACATCTTCCTACCTGTGTGCATACAAGTGTAATATTAGTGCTTTTTTTTTTCGGTAAGAAACATCCAATCAGACCTTGAATTTCTGTTACAGTGTGTGCAACACTAGTGGAGGGCAAAAGCTAAAAAACTGACAAAAGGAAACAATAAAGCAACATAAATTAATTCAGTTTCATATTCTGGGTCCATTTTTTAAAAAAAAACTGAGCAACCTCTGTGCTGTGTTTTATTTCGAACTGCAAGCATTTAGAATTTACTCTAATGACCGACGGTCCTTCAGAATAACAGCAGTCACAGCTCGTACTAAAGCCAACTTCAATGTCAAACAGACAAAAAAATAAGCATGAAATAGCTGCAGACCATCAAATCAGCCTTTACATTATCAGACTCCTGTGTTTCTGCGATTAGCACTGAAGGTACTCGACTTGGATGCTACATCCGTGATCTGGCTTCTCTCTCAGCGAAGGAAATGTACAAAATCAGCTATTAAATGTCACAGAACCAACTGTTGGACAAAAGAGACAGCGGCAAACAGAAAGCATGCAAGTGTAGGCGAGAGAGAGAGAGACGGGGGAGCGTTCATGTGGAAGAAAATGAGGTGAAACAGACACTTCACATTTCTTTGATAATTATTAAATGTGTTTCAGTGTAATTTATGGTTCAGCAGTGAAGTGTATGGAACTACACGGCAGACTGGAGTCTCTGCCAACTGTGACAACCACAGATTAACGTGTGACAGCTGTCGCCGCCTCACTTGAGTGGGTGTGACGCACATTAAGGCGACGCATGTGCATCACCTGTATGGAAAAGATTTTAATGACTGCGAGGAACAATAATGGAGAAAAAAGACAAAAGAAGTAAGTAAGAAAGTTAAATTAAGAGGGATATTTAACTCTAATTTTCCATTCTGATATATTTCAGTTGAGATTATACTAATCGAACTATTCACCAACATCAGGATACCTGGTGTTATTTTACAGTTTGGTATATTAACATTTGTATGATCATCACATAGAATGTTTTTTCTCACTTTCCTTTGTCCCTGAATACAGAGACTTTCAAGGCTGGTTCATACTGAATGTAATGTCACACAACAGCCTGTTCAAGGATTCCTGCCGTGTTAATCTGTTTAAAAGAGAATATATATGATATATATTGGAATACTTTACTTGCTTGATTTATAAAAAAAAAATGTATTTATGTAAAATCTCACTGATAGTCAAAGGAATGTTAGCTGTTAAAGGGAAAGTTACGGTTAGGAACTAACCAGGTACTCCAGCTTCCTCCCACAACCCAAATTGTCCCGAGGTGTGAATGTTGTTCACTGTGATCCTGAAAATGATAATTGGTTTCAGATAATAGACTGATGGAAGTCCAGCTGTGCAGCACCATGACATGAATGTATCTTCATTCAAGCCAGCTCAGCTTTCAGATTTGTACTCGCTGTAAAGGCTGTGTGAAAGCTCCGGGTCATTTTATACCCAGGAAGTCGAACTTTTTTAGCTTCATGCACCACTGAGCAACATTTATTGGAATGAACTGGACGCTGCATCCAGATTTTCCTTCATAAATCCGCACTAATCTTGAACATGAGGTTAGCGAACTAAGCCTGCTAATGTCAGCTCAGCAGTGCCATTAGTAGATGCATGCTTCCTTCTGCGTGATGATATGGTTGATGGCTGTAATTCGGTAGAAAAGAAGTAGTTCTGTCATAAAACTGCACAGAACAAGGTTATCTTGAGTAACCACATCATGATTTCTAGAAAGAGACATTGCCGTTGATGTTTTACAAATGTATTTTTTGGGGCGCTCTGAGCATCACAAGCTGAGTGTCGTCAATTAAATTTTAATTTAAATGCAAATGCAGACCATTCTACAAAGCTTCACAACTCACATCGAAACAGTCAAGATGGATAAATGACACGACAGGTAAGATGTTTTTTTGGGGGGGTGATTTGGTCATGAAGTTAACCTTCACTGGAGAAATAAAGCACATAAGATGCATAACCTGAGAATAGAATCACTAAGAATTTTTCTGAATTCACAATATTCACACTTGAAAATGTCAAGCTGACTTCAGCGGTGCCATTTCCCAAAAGGTTGCTCTGTTATAATTTCGTAACACGAAATACCATAAAATAATGTGTCCAAATTGGTTTCATCAAGAGACTTGCAGACGCGCTGTGGATAAGCTTCTGATTGTAATTAGTCCATGAAGTTCAGCGTAATCCTCCATCTTGTCCCTCTGCATAACCTTTCAAACAGCGTTCTGCGGAGGAGATTCTTCGGACAGGGTATTAATCCTCAAACGACCTTTGTTTCTTTCTTTCCTTGTGGCCTTGTAATGACTTGAAGAGAGCAACATCAGCTTTTACATGACCTTTTGTTTTGCACAACATAACCATATGTTGTTTCTGTAACCCCAGACAGGTGTTCCGCCCAGGTTCGAAGGGCATGTATAAAAGTACTGAGGCAGGTAATCTCAGCCAGCAGCTTGTTCTGCAAACCTTGCCTTCCTCCTCCTCTTCCTCCCTCAACCTGGCTCAAAAAGCGCCCTTCCGTTCTTGCAGGAAAGTGTGATCCTGTAAGAGATATCAAGCTCGAGTCTCATTATGATGCAGACCATGAGAACCGCGGGGCAATGGATCAACATCCCAAAAGCAATAACAATGCTGCCAAAAAACTGAAAGTGCAGACGTCTCTGCTTCTCTTTCTACTGGAAATCTTTTCACCATTAATGAGCAGGTCATTTTGCCGAAGAAACGCATGAGATCACAGCCCGAGAGCCTTTATAACATCAAATCTGTCTAAACTAGCGAGCAGCAGGTCTTATTATTCTACACTCAACTTATTCAGCCATCAAACAGCATGAACATCTAATATAATACCCCGAATGTTAGTTCTCATCAATGATTTTGTTTTAACAATTGATCGAACAGGTGGTTTCTTAAGTGATGAACCCCCGAGAACTAAACCCTACTATGAAGTTCCCTTTAATGCTAAAATAAAACAATGTGTGCAGCCGTAAAACACAATAATAAAACTGGAATGGGATTCAGTAGAGAGTATACCCCCGCCAAGTATCAGAAAATACATTTATGGTGTTTATTCTGGGCCGAGACACATCCTCCATCCAAAAGTTGTAATATTAGAGATTCTAGTCCCCGTTCATTTTGTGAAACCGAATGGGACCGTGGTAACAGAAAGTGTGGTTAATTGCTACAACAGAGAATATAACAGAAAATCAAATTTTTATGCTCGCTGTGGCTGTTCCTTCTTGTTCCTTTACTCCAAAATAGCAGTGACTTCTAAACGAAGAAAACAGTGCTAAAGTCGAAAGCCAATCACTATGTATGATAATCTGATACTGGATCCAAAGACGGCACCAGTTCGACGTGTCCTGTCAGCAGCTTTATAGTTTTACTTTAAACATGGAGAAAATATTTTTTGGGGAGGCACAGGAGGATTTTCTTTTTGCTGCAATACCACAAGTGGCCACCGGGCAAAACTAAAAGCAAGTCTTTCTTTCTTTCCCATGACTTTTTTCACAATAAATCATCTTGTGATTCGTCTGTGTAGCAGCAGCAACAGTGGGATGTTCCATTTGCATTGGTAGTAATTTAACACAGCAGTAATACAGAATACAGAGTAAAGAGAGTGAACACTGAGGCTTATACCAAAGAGATTAAATTACGTTGGATTACAAAGCATCGTTTCCCCGTAAATCCCTCGCGCAAGTGTGAAAACAATCTTTATTCAGTGCAGAAATGTCTGACTGCCATGAAAAATTTAAACTCTGCATGAATAAAACATGCAAAAAAATGCATATATACACATAATCATATACTGTATATATATAATCAAATGGGCTTCGATTTCATTAAATATTAAAGATTATAGTGCCATGTTTTTTGTAACATGTACTGTACATGTTCTATCATACTAACCACTGTGGAGATATATTTATCTTTACACAGTACCACAGAAAATAACTTCCGAGCCCATTGCGGTTTTGCTGCTTCTTATCACAGCAGCAGTGTTGAATCTCCCGGGATGTGTGTGGCAGAGATTCAATGGACCCTAATACGGAGCGATTCTTCTCCAGGGGCATATCCATGGGAATGTGGCTCTGGTTTCACAGTTATCACTCACAGAGAGCTGTCAAACGCTTAGTGGCATTCACTTGATCCAATTAATTAGGGCCTAACAAGGCATGGAGTGGGAAGGGATTTGGATCTACAGGGTGGTGACAGAGTCAAAGGCCGCTACAAACGAGGCCAGCGTCTCGTCACACACTGGCCATTAATGAGACGTGTGCTGAACTGCTCTTTCCAAGAAAGTTGTGGGCGTAGAACACGCTCACTGCATATTTCCCTCAAAATACAGAATCAATAATGTTAATCTAAAAGGTTCTAGCAAACGTTAACATAACCAAACCAACCCTGACACTGAACAAACATTCAATAACTTCCAGGGACGCTGTACGAGTCTCACTGAGCTCAACGTGAGACGGGGATCTTCTGTGCACACAATTTGCAATTTGTTGGCTGCGTCGCTCCCTGTGTCTGAAATAATTAATCCAGTTTTGGTGAGCGGAGGTGGCATGCTCTCCTGCATGGAGCAGATGTTGTAAATCCACTGCAGCTCACACAGACAGGTGCCCTCCAGCCGGTTCCTGTCTGCTGCCTTGGTAATGGCGTGCTTCCTTTCCTTTGCACACACTGGAGGAGTCGAGCAGCACTTGGCCCAGCCTCTATCATCTCCACAGCACAAGGTTACACAGGAGAACATCAGTCGACTCATTATTTCAGCATGCTGCTTCGTTGAACTGAACTGAATTTCCAGGGTACCTTTCACTGATCGGATGAATCAGCTCCTTGTAATAACATACTGTATATTCAGCTCTGTCGTCAATTCAAAGAGACTTTTATTATCTTCTAGTGTTGAGAATAACAAGGTACTTTCTCACACTCAATGAGAAAATCTGTCCATCTCCATCGACTGAATCTTTGCTGCAGCTCAGCATCTGTGACTTGGTTGTACATTACAGTTAGCATACTGCATATTGTATGTTTGTGGGTATGAATTCTTGGCATTGTGGACTGTAGTCTTGCGTGCACAATCCAATATCACCATGTTAGTGTTGTTCCTGGACCATCCTTCCACCCACCAATCTCACTTTTGTAATGCTGTAGATTTCCCACTACGAGGACAGAGTGGAAAAACACTCACACGGGAGAAGTTATCCTTTCAAACATGGTTTACATGCCACGTTCAGCATGGACGTCGTTTTTTTTCTAAGAGGTTGATGTTTCGACAGCAACATGCAGATAGCAGAGGGAAGCAGAGTGCTGCCAACACTCTACACCAAACTAAAGTATGTGGATGGAGGTGCAACTAATGGTTATTTTTGGCAGCCAGTTACCTCTTCAGAGGTCTGACAGTCCCCATTTTGTACTCGCTCAGATTACCAGCTGCCTAAATATGCCTGATCAAGATCCATGCATTATTCCCGCAGAAATTTACGAGAACCTCAAAAGAAAATCATATCTCGCAATTTTAAAGACAGTAAGAAAGGAATTCCAACATCTGTCCCTTTTTCTGGATCTGCTCCAAAAATTAACAGGGTCTATTCTGGGCTGAGACACATCCGCTGTTCAGGTTTTGTGGAAATCCATTCAGTAGTTTTTGTGAATGCCTGCCTACAAACCAACAAACGGACACAGGGGAAAACATCGAGCTAACTGGCAGAGGTAATTCAATTTTCTCCCAGAGCTCAAAGTCACATCTTCTTGTTGCCACTGCTTGTTTTATCTCTCTGAAAGTTTAAACTTCTGAATGATTCAATTCTTTTTCTTCTGACATTTGGAAAAGAAACAAATCCTTAAAACTAAGAATCTGGAACTTGAGACTGTTTTACTGATAAATGACTTAAATGGTTGATTAAATTAACAAAAGAGCTGCTGAATACATTTCTGTCAATTAGTTCAGTGAATTTGAAGGATAATCTTTTCAACTATGACAATGAAAATGGAAACAAAGTGGGTTTTTTTGCGACAATCTTTTGTTATATAAACCTTGATTAAAGGCCTCTTGTGGTGTAACATCACACGAGTCTCACATGTTTAAACACGTGACTGAACACTTCGAGGTGTTTTATTAATTAAAGTGCAGCTTCACTCAAAACTTTGACCAGGAATTACTCTCTGATCTATATCGATCTACATTTAAACCTTTTATTAATCGTATTAGGACCAAACCAGTAGCCTTCCACTCAGCAGCAGTGACTCATCCATCCGTCTACCGCTGTGAACAAGCAGGAAACACTCTGGATAGGTCAGCATACACACAGCGCAGGCACATTTAGTTTCCAGTACACTTGTCCTGTACTTTTTGGGGATTTTCAGACCTCTTGTCAGTGCTCATCAATAAACCAGTGTACCGTGTATGCAGAACTGCAACTAAATCACAAAAATCAAACCACAGTCATACACAGTGTTGTGCTGTGGTGACCACAGATATTGAACCTGATGTATGAGTTGTGTGAATTATCTTGTGAATATTACAAATATACTTTTGCAATTTACTTTATTTCAGCATGTTTTAAAGTTTGAATGACGTCAGGGAGCCTCCACATCGCTCCAACATACATTCACTCAACCCACAAAGACGTAAAGGCTCTGAATACTTGTCGTTCAGATGTGGTAAACAAGATTAGGCTGTATTTTTTCCACTCAGACTACAGTATTAACAGCAATCCTGTTGGGACACAGGGCCGTTGCTGCCAGTTTCTGATCTTGCTGCCATTTTTTAAAAACATTTATTTACGGTATTTCATATTTCCTGGTGTAGACAATAATTCAATTCACATCGTGCAAACAAGCCATTCCAGTCATTCCGTTTTATTGTGGCTGCGATGAAGCCACAAACTGATTTCACTGATTTGATTAACTGAAGAGCTCCTCCTAGGCATAAAGATAGCGAATAAATTTCATTGAAAAAGTGCGTGGTGCCATAGCTCAGCTGGTACATGGTCTAGTCTGGGAACGCTGATAAGAAACTATTCCATTTGCTGGCTGAACTGCAGCGTAATTCACTTGCCTCTGCATGTAAACAAACAATGAAACAGTAATTAAATACTATAAAGTTTGAGGCTGCACTTATTTTAATTAAATAATAGCAGTAATACAGCATATAGAGCGTATGCACGACTGCAGATATAAGAAAGTTCAGTTCGGTGAGCTCGTTCATCCTGCCTGTCAGAAAACTCGTGTTGGGACCACGATGATACGAGGCTGCGGCATCCATCATACGCAAGCTTCGTCCTCCGAGCTTCTTTTCTGGCGTTGAGCTTAGTTTATAAACTTCTTTTCTCCTTTTTGTCCCACACTGCTTAAAGGGACATTTCACCCAAGGGTTCCCTCTTACTTGTAACACTATTGATCCATCAAGATTGTTTCAGTGTGAGTGGACAAGTTTCAGAGATATCAGTCGGTAACATTTTTTTAAAAAAGTCAACCATGAGTCCGGCTAACGTAGCTTTGTTACATTAAGTACATTACATAACTGACATAACATGTGTAACATGGGCAATGTTTGTTACAAGTTACAAGTAATATAGTTTTTTTCAGCCAAACCAAGACCTAACCAAGTTGTTTTCTTTCCTAAAACTCAACCAAAAAACTATGGTGATCATTTTGAGGTTCACTGAAAATTGACCTGCTCAGTCGTTCACGTGTGAGGATGTATTGTGATTACTCAAAATAATCATTGTTAATTGTTGGTTTAATGAAGAAGAATTTATTTTTCGTGTTACTGCACGGACGAATGCGTTCGTCGTGATCTTAACACAGCTAACTAAGCTCCTGATCTTCTGGCTCAGCTGAAGCGGATGCCATTCATGTTAACATCCAGCGCTGTTACGAACACAAACCCCTCGTCCATGAGGTCACGTTTTCATTCTGCATGGATGCAGAGTACAGTGTGATAGAAAGAGAACACTGAATATTTTTGTGGCACTGTGAGCAGCCGTGCGGCTTCTCGTTCCATTTTCGGGAGCTCACACCAGAACAATCCAGACGGATGAAAAGTGCTGCAGGTGAGAGGAAAAAACGTGCGTTTTATTTCTGTGGCACAGTTTCCCTTTGAATACCTGCTGGGCACAAATACTTTGAGTGAGAGACTTTTTTTTTTACAGGGTCCAACAGATCCTTGAAACATTATGACATTCATAATGCTTGAATTTATGCATTTTGTGACAGACTGAAATTCTCAGTGTTTATACAATTATTAACCTTGATCCTTGTTTTGATATCATGCTTTGTTGGTTCCTTGACTGTGAGGAAATTAATACTGGAAAGTTAAAAAAAAAGTCCTTGAAAATAATGTCTAAGAAGGTGTGGGGACTTATTTTTATCTAAGCAGTAAGTTTTGCTGTAACTGCAGGAGATACTTCTACACGGAGCTGCCTGAATGCTGACCACACTGTGTGATACAGCAGCTCTTCATCGCAGGAAAAAAAAAAAAGAAAGTAAAAGGAATGAATATCAGCAGCTGTCATTTCTATGTGGAGGGAGAAAAAAATAACCCTAGAACAGATGACTGGTTCATCTAAAAGTCACTTCACTGCCTGAACTCTGTGGTTATTAATGCCAGCAAGTCAAAGAGGAAACAGATACTCACTATATTAATCAAAAAAGAAGTTCAAATTTGACGCAGGGTTATTACATCGCCGTGAGAGAGAGCGAGAGCCTTATTTACGCTTTTAAAACAGCCAACGTCTGCTCGTCTTTAAGAGGATTACTTCTCTGAGTGTCACCAAAGTCTGCAAGGAAACTGCAGTGTTGTTACCAGCTTACTGCTGATGTCACACCTGTGTTTGAGTAGAAAAAAAAAAAAAAGTGAAAATCATCAGTATCAACATCAGTAAATCAACTTCTGCCAATCAGAAGCCGTATCTGTAATGAAAATACTCATTTCACACTCAGCTAACTGCAGGGAGGAGGCCAAAGGGGAAAAAAAACAAAAACGTCCTTGGACCTTTTGTCGCATGTACTCTTCTAAGATTTGCTTCCATCCATCTTCATGAAACTTCACTCACCCCAAATAGATTCAGCAGTGTCCCAGAAATGCAACAAGAAGGCAGGAAGCGGAGCCTAAGCCCTCCATTTGAAATCGTGTCACAATGAGGCTGTGCCTACTCGTCTGGAACAGTCTTTCTCTCTGGATAACCACCGACAGACTCCGAGTTAATGAGCCTCTGTTTGGCCCATAGAGGCCATTGTATGGCTATAACCTCCGAGCCATTTTTTGAATTTCCTAACAGGTCTAATGGAGAGGGAGACGCTGCTTTTAGCCCGATCAGGAGCCCTACTTACTCCAGCGCCCCATCATTATCACCTTCTATCTCCAGACTTTTTTCAGATTTCAATCAGAGTTTCCTGCAGATTAAAAATAAACTCTGTCAGCCGTCACTTCAGCTCCGGACAACGACCGCAGATGCTTTTGACAGTTGCAGTCGATTCGTAGTGCTGTCTCACTTTTTGAACATAACCTACGAGCGTAATAGAGGACATCGTCTTACAGGTAGCAAGAGAATCAGAGCTGAGATCTGAGATACTGACCTGAAAGATGATAAGTGAGGGGAATGTTGTGGCAGACAAAGGGAAGCGGGGGGCCGGGTGAAAGCAGATACTGCAGCTCATTGAGATTATAGAGTACAGCGTGTCCACGTCCGTCCCAGATGTAAAATCCTGAAGCTTCTCCAAGCCAACCGAACAGCGGTAATTTTATGAGTGTGTTCCTTATTCCACCGAAACCACAGCATTTCATCCAATTATGCAACTGGTGGACCGACTGCTCGCTCAGCAGTTTCACGGAAAACACTCAAATCGAACAAAACAAAGTGTACGGTCAGACGGATTGATTTACAACCACCAAGAGTCACGAGTTTTCTTCCTCCAAAAGACAAACCATCTAACCGTGAGCCAGACTGTGTTTCTCCAGCTCCAACCACAGCAGGGGAGTCTGTTTCTTTTGCCAAAACCTTTGTCAGTGTTCGCCGTTGCGCGACCATCGATCAAAGTTAATGATTTTACTCTAAACCGCTTCGGTCCGAGCGTTTAAACACATTTGGAGGAAGATGTTAAGTTGTTGCTTTTTTTTAAATATGTATGACATTTAATACGTCCACAGTAGCTTACGTTGTCATTGTACTCACATTATCTCTGCATCGGTCCAAGTCTTGATATAAAATGTCAATTTCACCGGTATCAGAATGTGTCTACATGCTGAATTGTCTGAAAGGATCTTTGTGCCTCGTACATCCTTTATTCACTAAGATGCTCCGATCAGAATCTGTTTCTGGTTCCCTTTGTGTTAAAGGACGTTGAGATAAAAGCTTCTGCATGTGAAAAAGTTACATGTAAACAAGATTTGATCTTCATGTCACAACTTTTTGTTTTCTCGTCTTAAAGCAGATTTTCTGTATCACTGTTCCTTTATTTAGAGATTCATCCTGTTTCTTCTTCCTGTGTGTATATTTGTGAATCTCTTGTTCCTTTTTGTTTTGTTATTTAATCTCTGTTTGTTTTCTTGTCTGTGTTGTCGTCATTGTGTTATATTGTGTCCTGTTCTGTAAGCTGAGGGGCGATCATTACATCTGCCCGCTACATTGACTCCAGGCTCAAATGTACTTTTATTCGCTGGCGTTTGAGTCCAAACGATGCGGCCGACTGTTGACCTGCGTCTGTGACGTGCGTTGTGTGCGTGGGTCGTTTGTAAATCTGCTTCATGAATAAACTTGACTTGTTTTGTCTTCCATTAGTTTTCTTTGGGAACGACACGATGACACACAAACACTGAGACGACACAAAGCGCCCGACCTACTAACCAGACAGTTCACCTCAAGTTATGTTTAACCAAATCTCTGATCAAGGAGTTGACAGACATGTTGCATTGTGGGTAATGTGGGCATCAGGTTGTAACAAGAAGGAGCGCATGAAATAAAAACATGAGATGATACCTCTGGTTCTGCTGCATTGATCCTTGGAAGTAAACAAAAACTGCATCAGGAGTTGCAGAGTTTTATAGAAGAACAATACTCAGTCACTGTTTTCTCCATGATATTAAGGAAGTTGAGTTTGGGACAGTTCATGATAAGATAAAGCTTTGATTTATTAAAAGGGTTTAATGCAGAAAAATATGAATGTAACATCAATGAGGATTATGTAAATACGAGTCTTCAAAGCTGACCCTCAAGCTTTTGTCCCTTTGCTTTATTTCACAGGACGGGAGGCGACTGAAACAAGCAGTGAACTCATCACTGACATATCGTCACCTAAAAAAAAGTTCTCATAAAACTGCACATTCATCAGTGAGAGACAATATTTAAAAGTTGTGTTTCTGGATATCTGCTTCATGTGTGCGCTCGGTTTCTGCTCTGGTTTGGTCTCCAGCAGCAGCTGATGGAAACACCTGATGCTTCAGCTGCTCGATGCTCCGCTATGTTCACCAGCTAGTCTCTTGTTTGGTGTTGGCAGGTAGCATTCAGTGAGCTTTTATAGCTTATCCTTAAAAATAGCTCTCTGTTACGTCTGGGAACAGAACTAATGAGGCTGAGAGGGAACCAAAACCACGAAGAGGTGAAAATGAACAGAAAGGTCCAAAAATAGAAGCAGCTTCCTGAACTCAAATTGTGTTTGTTAGAGGTGCTCTTTGGATGGAGACATAAAGAAAACTTTAATTTAAATGCTTTTACTGTCACATTGTGCTCATGTTGGACCTTAAAAGAGTTTGCTTTTGTTTACCAGAGCGTGCCGAGACAATAGAGCTTTTTAATTGGTTAAAGAAGACTTTTACAGAGCAGGTGACAGGATAAAATATTGGCAATTAATGCTCATGCAAACCACTGGCAACAGGCTACATACTGTCTTGGCACATCACATTACCTTCATTACCTCGACTTTCACGTCTGGTTTTGCAGGTGACGCGGCTGCAAAGCCGAGGACTGCAGACCGACTCTGCATTTCAACGTGAGTGTGAAGCGGCTGGATATTTTTAAGCTGACCGAGGGACTCTTTCTGGCGGTGTTTTTTATGAGAAGACGTGTGTGCTCTCCAGATGTGTTCGTGGCCACCAAGACAGGTATTTTAAGCCAAAACGTGATCCTTTCTAAACCTGACCAGAGCATAGGAATGGCATTGAGGGAAAATTGAAAACTGAACCTAAAGCAGCGTAAAGCTGCAACATATCTGTGGTTTTGCAGAAACATACAGTATTTATTCTGGTGACTGTGTTGGAGTGAGATGACCTGTAGTGTTACATTCAGCTGCAGTGTAGGGCAGTAATATCTGTGGGCTTACTGGATCCAGTCTACATGTAAAAAATATCGACCGCAGCAGCTTTAAGTACCTAATAAAAATGTCAATACGTGAAGGAAAGTCAGCCTCATAATCTAAATGAGTTGTTAAATGCATAATTTGTAACTGCTGTGCGAAAATACGCGAACAGAATCGCTTAAATACAGACAGTTGGACACAGGGATGAAAATGTGTACAGACAAGGTTTTTACAGCTTTTGACTATAATTCCAAATTAGGGTTTATCCTGTTTTTTTTTTGGCAAACTAAGCCACTAAGCCTCTTATAGGCCACGAATATCAATGCAAGATGGACAGGAGTCGGCTTCTGTGTCTCCCCATGGCTTGTTGTCGGTCATATTGCCCTCAATCACGTAAATCTCGGAATTGTAAACACATTCAGTAATGAGTTAACGGTGATATAACTGTAGGCACTCAACTACAATAATAGATTAGGGCTTTAAACTCAGACTCATTTATTCTTCACCCACATACATCACGTCCAATCAATGCCCCGGCTTTGGCTGTAACCCTCCTGCAGCCGGCTCTGACGCTTGCCCTCCTTCTTTTTCAGCCTTTTTTTCCTCCAAACTTTATGTACTGGTTGAAGTTATAATAGTTCAATATTGTAGGCAGATGATTACGTGATAAATTGAATACTGTCACCATTAAAGGTCAGAGCTATCAGACTGACTGACACCGGATGAATGGCAGTGTGCCAGCTCCACGGCACATTTTAGAAACCTCGCTAATTAAACACAAAGGCAACTTTAAGCGCTCTGACAAAAGGCTGGGGAACAGACGCTGCCCACAGGAAAAAGTATAACAGCCATTGTGTCTGGAAAGCTTTTAAGCCTCGAGCTCCGCCAGCGAGTGAATGTTACTCATATATATCGATAGGGTTTAGATGGAAAACTCATATCCTCTATAGAGTTTGACTTCCTGTAGACCGCGAGGCAAATGAGAGGCTACAACCGTCTCCTGAGGACAAATAATCAGTTATTTTAAAAGTGAGGTGAACATCAGGACGGGTGCATTAAGTCACGACTGCAGCCACGGTGTTTGTTCTTCGTCCCCTCAGATTCACACTTGAAGGCCATTTTAAACTAATGAACGTGAACCCTGCTGTTACAGCTCCGTCTGTATCTGCTGTATTGGCTGATTTTGCAAATATGGTGCCTGAATGTCTGTTGGCTGAGACGTTACAAGAAATCTCAGAGGTCCATGTCCGTATCAAACATCTCAGTTAAATGTCCCTCATAGTACATGTTGTGTCTTTGTCCTAGTTTTACTTTACGGCGGTTTTGTTTACACCCATTTGTTTATCTGTTTGTTGGTTTGTCAGCAGGTTTACATATAAACTACTGAACAGACTTCCATGAAACATGGACGGAGGATGTGTCTCGGCCCCACAACAGATCCCATTAACATTAATTTTAGTAAGTGTGGATCTGGACAAATGGACAGATTCAGGATTTTTTTATGGGCTTGTTTCCTAATTTCACAAAGAGGGACTGAAGGAGAGGAAATGGAAGAGCACAGTTGGGGTGCTGTTTCAGTTTCTTGAAGACGTGTCACCTCTCATCCAATCGGCTTCTTCATTTCTAACTAACTGGAGGGGAGTCACAAGCTTTTAAACACTGTGTGGGAGTGTCCTTACATGGTGTGGGAGTGTCCTTACATGGTGTGGGAGTGTCCTTACATGGTGTGGGAGTGTCCTTACGGAGTCATTAGGGCCACTTGTGGGCTGTCAGTAGCCCCTTTTAAATAGAAATGGTGGCACATTTGCAGCAAGTTAAAGGCTGCAATGTGCCGCTTTGTCTTTCTAAAAGGAGGTGTAATATTCCTTCTTTTCCAAAAAGCCGCCACTGATGTAGCCGTAAACATGTGACGTCACTTGAATCACAAAGTTTGGTGTGAACATTGAAGCAGGTCGAATTTGTCTTCAAAGTAAGAGCTTTACATTGCACCCCACTGGAGTTTAGAACTTGGCTGTTAGCGGGGGGGCTTTTAATTTGAAAGCAGCGACTGTTAGTAGCTTGCCGCTACAGCGACAAGCGGACAGTGAAGACAGCTACAGAGACCGAGGAGACGCTGCATCTCCTGGATCTCAGCAGCTGTCCAGTTGCTCATCTTGACGTCCGTGGATGAAGTGATGGACTGACTGCTGTGATCAGCTGTTTCCTGGTTTTAAAACTCGACACCTCCACCCGTCTTACGCAATTGCCGGCATGTCGACGGCTCGGATTTACATAGCAGTGGAGGTGGAAACACAAATTGGCGGACCAAAACAGACCACCAATATACCGTCTTCTGTCTAAATCCTAAAGACTGTCGTTCCAGTTTGACACAGATGGATTCAACTGCCCATAACACTGTCTTAAATTGCTCTTGTACCTTATTGTACTTTTTTTTATACACATTCTATTGACTTATTTTTACCTTTCCATTTACTTTCTTCTTTTCTTGTGCTGCTGCAACAATCAAATCCCTCCACTGTGGATCAATAAAGGCTTATCTTGTCTTACCTTAAACATTCATTTATACAGTTTCCACGTAAAGCAGCTGAAATTAATACAGTCAAATACAACAACCCTTCAATAAATTCCCCTTTTAATGAAGCTTATAATGTTCAGTTTTTGTTGAAATCTGCTTGTTCAACTTTATGGCCATTTTGGAGTTTGCGGCGCTGCTGAATCCTGCTGGCGATTCAGATATTTGGTTTATCCTCTTTGATATAAACTGCCAGCTGAGAGTACTTAGAAAGTTTATTGTCCATATTTGTTGATTTCACTGCTTGTACCAATAAATGTGCAATCATAGAGAGAGCATACTTTATTTATTGTGTTTGGCTGAACACTTTACTTTTGAGTAAAATGCTCCCGAGGCGAAATGTGAAAAATTAATTTGAAAACGTGCAAGTGGTACCAGATTTTTTTTATTTATTCTTTTAGTTTCACTTCATTCATTTGCAGATAGCAAAACAGATGTGGACGGTAATGAGGTCTGGATGAGGGATGCATTTTCCCTTCGATCAGTACAAACAAATTTAGTCTGTTAGATGACAGCTCCTTAGAAATAAACAAAGTTAAATGTCAGTTCTTCTCGTGGAACTCATTAAGAAAACCAACGAGTCCATAAATCAAACGTGCTATAAAAAAAAAAAAAAAATGCTTTCACCAAAAAGAAAAACTGTTTATTATTATGACTGTTGAGAGTCAGTTAGTGCATCAGCTTCCCATTAGGTGACAGAATACGTTTTAAAAATGCTATAAAATTACGTCACAATCGCACAATAATGAATATATTGAATCTCCAAAGCTGAGATGCTGTAAAAACATCTTCTTTAGTGGTGACGTGTGTGAAGCTGAACACATGTTTAACCCCAGTGAGTGTGAAGGTTATAAAAGTCTTCCGGTGTTTATGTGGTATCGAAGTCTACAGACATTTTACTGGTATTGCCGTGGCCGACCTGTTCGCCCCACACGAAGGAAGCCTGAGCGTGTGTGATGGGCTGTATGTTGGCCACGGGTGCTAACCTGCCTCAAATGAGATTCATGACAAATCCCCTACAAGAGGCCAGCCAATATGCTAGGTAATAGGATGCTTGGCAGTACTTATCTGTCTCCATTAAAGGCCCAGGTCATATCCCCACAATGTCAAAACCATTAAATCAAAAAATATGGCATGATGGTGGGCTGAGACTGGTCGGCTGTGGGGAGCGAGAAGGCCGCTCCGACTGAGGAAGGAGGCTAAAAATAGTGAATCTTACGCAGCTAAAATAAAAAGACCCAAGTCAGCAGAATAAATGTCGGCAATGTGTGTTTCTGCAAACCATGGATATGCTTATGATCTGTTAGGACTGAGGCACCAAAAAAACGGTCGGAGGTGTCCTTTAACTTCTCGTTTAAAAACAGCCGTTGCTGTCACCCACTTTAACGGGTTTTGTTCCCAGTAACACAGCTTGAGGATTTCCCGATTTCTGGTCAAATACCCCCGATTTTGTCGACACAGACACAGTTGGGGATGTTCTGACTTCTAAAATATCAGTTTTTTTGTTTCCATGGCTGGAAATTGTCCTGAGGTCTCTTTAAAAAATGTCCAGTGTTGAAGCGCAGTCTTGAACTACACAGTCTCTGACTTGCCCTCTCGTTTGCGACTCACTGAAGACTAATTTTAAAAGCGACAACGATCAAAAAATACTTCATCAGAAGAAATAAGAGCAGTTTTTTTGCTGTGCTTGTTTCAGTGCAGCCTCGGCCCGTCTGGTTGCCATCAGAGAGATCACCTCCTACACTCTCTGTTTGACCCATTAATGTTAAATTCAACGTCGATGCCCCTTTTTACCACGTCAACTTATTCTTATCCAACCTAAAGAAAAGAAAAAAGACTTACGCTGCACATTTGTGCCTAATTCTACGTAATGCTGAGCCTCCGTGCGGATCTGTCACGCCAAGCCGTGGTGCACATTTATCATGCAGATAAGATCAGAGCTCGGACATTCAACCACTTGGCTGGGATTCATTTTTATTTTTCATAACAGCGGAGGCCAAAGTGATTCAGTTTGATCTTCACAGCTCGTCTGAATGCTTAAGATGACCCTTCTGCTACGTTCATGTCTTCTTCAGGAACCCGCAGAACTCGACTGACCATCATCGCTGCTCGAGGTTCTCGTCTCAGCTCAGACCGACATGCCAGAGAGTCCAATATGTCACATGAGCAAGCTTTTAATAAACCGGTTGTTTTATCCTGATTGAACACGATTGCTTATGATTTTTCACGGCATCGACTGTTCGATGCGGTGAAAATGTCAGAAAATAGCAAAATAAATACCAAAGTTGACGTCTTTTAAATGTCTCCTTTCGTCTGATTGGCGGACAAAAAACAAACAATTCGAACATATTCCATTCAACAGTCTCATAATGAGAAGGAAAAAGAACATTTTCCTGTCAACCAGCTGATTGATCATTAATGATTTTTACAATTAATCTGCAATTTCCCAGAATTCAATGTGACGTCTTCAGAGTGCTTCTTATTCCTGACCAACAGTCCAAAACCCAAAGAAACAGATCTTCATCAAACTAAATGGACAAAATCAACAAACTGACCTCAAGAACAATTTCAAACTGTTTTACTCTGTTTATGTGGCGGACCCTGCCACATCTCTACGTTATTTTCCCTTGAGAACAGCTCTTTTACTCGGTTATGGAGAAATAAATCTCAGGGTCAATGGAACGTATTAATTTCCATTAATTATTCATTGAAAAAAGTATGTAGATGACTCAGTGGTGGCCTCCACTGACCAGCAGCTAAAAGTAAATAAAATGATCAATCATCTGATTTTGTATCATTACCTTAACGATAAATATTAAAATTTTGAATTTCTTCTCTAAAACTTCTTAGTTCCTCATCAAGAAGCTGCAAACAAATTAGTTGGAAATGAGATTTTCTTTCAATCATCTTGTCAGTAAGTCATCGTTGCGGCTCTGATTTGGATGGAAACATGATAAATTTGAGCATCAGCGTTGATAACAAGACCTCAAAAAAGCTTAAATATGACAAAAAGTAATACTTTTATTCATATTGGGCTTCAACAGAGCTTTCACAAAGCGCTCTGACAGACAAAGTCAAAGCAGGAAACACAGGACATGTCAGTGATACTCGATAAGGAGCCAAACAATCCACCAGATTTACTGTCATTCATTCCCATATATAAACTTGGTCTGGCTCTGTTTTTCGAAAAGTTAATAGAGCACAAATAACAGCACAGAAACTCTGCGCTGTTCCAACATGATTTCAGCCGGCAAGGACAGGCAACAAAAGCCAAAGAAATAATCCAACAATGCCAAACCCCTTAATGACCACTCGTCCCAGCTGAGAAATACCTTCTGCTGGTGTTTGCTTTAAGAGCTCTTCCTGGAAAATGGTGGTGGTGATTTTGAGGCCCTCTCTGTGTGTGTGTGTGTGTGTGTGTGTGTGTGTGTGTGTGTGTGTGTGTGTTGGCTCGCAGGTATCCGGAGCAGTAAGCCTTTAGAAATCACAGAAACTGCCCCGAATGCCACATAGGATGGATTGAGTCATCCGAACAGGCCGGAGTTTGTGACCTTTTGCAGTTCGGTCTCGGCTAATTGATTCAGGCAGATGGCTTAACAGGCTGGAATCAGCATCAGCACCTCACAACAACAACAACAACAACAAAAAACTCATCTTATCTGCCATTTATCCTACTTTTTTTTTTTTTTTTTTTTAAATTTCCTCCATCTGAATACGAAGGTTTGCAATAAGCTACACAGGAACGAGTCGTTTTCAGGCATATGGCTGGAGCGCACGCAGCAGAGTGTCCCCGTCTGTTTCTAATTACCAGCCAAATAAATGTGTGACCGTTGGATGTCATTACAGGGAGACGAGCTGATTCACAGAGCAAACTGCGTTCTTCTCTTTCCACTCAGCATTTCCAACTGCATTCCTCCCTCTAATGAAGAGCTCCAAAGAGGACATTAATAATGAATAAAGACAGGTAAGATATGATGCATGTTTTTTGTTGTTGTTGAGCAGGATGAGCTGCAGCCAATTAAAACCAGGATCATTACCTCTGGTGTCCTGGCCATCACCTGGTTGTTTAATGACATTAGTTACAGTTAGCAGCAGCAGCAGCAGCAGCAGCCTGAACTGGGATTGACACATTTTGTGTTTTAGTGACACAGAGACACTTCGAGGCAAACAACAACACGCACTTCTCTTCTCTCTCAAGACTGTGGATTGTTGCCACGAAAATCAATATTCCAGCTTGGTTCAATTACATGGAGAGCTGCGAGCTCAGTGACACACACTGCAATGACTGATGTAGTGCTGGGGATGGCCACTCTGGGAGGGTGGGTTCACTAGAATGAGGAATCAGGCCACTGAAAAAACTTTGGATACATAAAGTGGGTAAATATGCATGAAAACAGTAAATTCATGTAAATATATGATGACAGATATCGTGATGCCAGCAGTGCTCAAATACATGAATGTGGACATTATACCGATAGGAGGCCAAAATAATCACACACACACACACACACACACACACACACACACACACACACACACACTGACCTCTGGAGAAAAGGGACGGTTTTACACGCGCACACACGCGCACATGTAAGCACGTGCGTGTGCACAAAGCTCATTTTTGCACAGCACGCTGCACACTGATGAGAAACCCGCGTCAATCATACCGTTAAGTAATTAAGTTTATGCAAATGCAATTGTTTTCATTTTTATTTGATTTTTTTTTTTTTTTTTACATTTAAAAATGATCTGATCAGTCCAGACGGAGCAGGCTGGATTATCTTAATCCTTACTAACATCTCATATCTGATAGATTCAAGCCGTCACTTACCCAAAGTTATGAGATGGAAGAGATAAACTCCCCACAGATCCATCTCTGTGTGAACGGAGAGGCTCGGATAACGCGTCGGACCTTCACGTACAGCTTTAGTACTGACTACACTGCGAGCTGATATCCAGAGGAGATCATCACCATCAGCAGCAGCACGGGGAGAATAATCTCTTCAACAACAGCAAAAAGACAAACAAAAATCCCTTAAATCTTCCTGCTGCTGTCTTTGATTTTTCTTTACAATCCCATCAGTTTCCTCCAGGAAAACGGCGTTTGCGCAGAGCCGGAGCCATGCGTAATGCTGCGAGTCAAAGTTGCTCCTGTGCGCTGCTGCTGCTGCTGCTGCTGCTGCTGCGCGGTCCGGAGCTGAGAGAGGGGAGCCTTCTGTTGCGCGTCGAGGTGGTCGCACAAGTCCTTGAGTCCACTGCTGGAGAGATGCTGAGTGCTGCCGGGTAGAACCACTGCCAAGAGGAGGGGAGGGAGGGAGGGAGGGAGGGAGCAGCGGGACATGAAACAGCCTGGTTACACGACACGAGGTGAACTAACGTATCACCACTAAAGACCTGCAGGGACTCCCAGCGTTACCCTGCTGTGTGGTATCCGGATTGTTACACCATGCCACCCATAAAATACAGTGTATCATACATAACATCAGAATAGTTTTCTTTATTTCATACTGTATGTGGGTGTTTTGATCACCTGCCTTTTCAAAACTCTTTTTATCTTTTCACTTGTCCTCTGATCAGTTCAAGGTCCAACACATTCAGGTATTTCATGTAAGATCAACTGACAGGTTTTTGTTGCAGAGAGTTAATAGACCCAAAAAAAGGCAGAAAGGGCTCAAAAATCAAAAGTTAGTAGTTTAGTAGGTGTAGAACACCTGGTTTTATCTTGTCTCATGTCTCCGTGTCCAGTCGGTCGGATGTGTTTATTCTCATTCATGCCTCTTTTGTGAAACGTCACTTTTGACTCCTCTCTGTTCCTGATGTATTCGCAGACACGTGACGCAGATCATTCATCCGAGTCTGAAGCGAGTCGCAAGTCACCTTTTTTTCTTAGGCGAGTCCTCGGTCATCAGTTTATGTGAGCAGGCTCCGTTTCTAAACGTGAGCTGCTGTTGCCTTCTGTTAGAGGAGCAGACAGGCGTCGAGACGAGGCTCGACCCGAATCCTTCACCAAGAAATCCACAGTGCAGCAGCTGAAAAACCATCCACAGGCTTGAAGAGACAACCGAGACCAATAAGAAAGTGATTCATACATGTTGATTCCTGCACATTGTCACACAGAGTCTCTTTAAAGCAAGTTGAGTCACGCTTTCACCTCCAGGATTCTGCAGTCTTACCTGCAGTATCTGGTCTTTGTAAGAGAAAATTATTGGTTAAAAAAAGTATGACAATTAATTGAATTTGTAATATAATAATTGCTGTTCATGTTTCCCTATTCAACTCTCCCAAAAGTGCCCTTCCTCTTCTCTTTTAAACTGTGTAATACTGAAATTAAACTGAAAACAGAGCGAGTGACCTTGTTCTGTAGGGTCGACAGAATGAAAGCGGTTTATCACGACCCAAAATAAAGTGCGGCGTCCTCTAGCAGCTGTTGTTGTTATTACAGCTGTGAAGGAGGAAGTGAGGAGGAGTTGTAGAAGGAGTGAATTGTCCATTTTAGGGAGGGAGGAGGTCAGACATGGACGGTCGGGGTTAAACAAGCAAAGGACTTTCATTCAGGAGATCGACATGTTGAGAGTGAAACCAGAAGTCATCATGTAACTTACGTAATAGAAGATACTAAAGTAACGAAGATATGTTTGTAACAGAAGCTACAGAAGAAGAACAACAAGGATTTTAACTGAAACCACAATATTCTCCTAAACCTAACCACAGTGTGACCGCACGGCGAAGATCCGGTACGTGTGTGGTCTCATTTCTGGAGATGCTGACAATCGACCTGTTCAGTTGTTAACGTACAAGGACGTGTTGTAAAATGACTGCAGACGACATCATTGCTGTGCTTCAATTCAGGGTCTGCATCCTTCAGAGGAGCATTTTTGAAGGTAAATTACGTCACAACACCGCAACGCTCCTCCAAACGCAGCCCACAAATGCTCCTTCTTCTCCTTGTTTTTGGAGGATGCACCGCTACGATCCTTCATGGCCTCACATATCCCAAATTCTTTGTGCGCCCAAAAAAGACAAAAGAAAGAGAAAATAGCGTCATCGCGTGACGTAGATCGTCACTTTCGCGGGCCTGGGCGGCAGAAATCATGACGTAAGGGTAAAACATCTGGTGACGCAACCAGGAAATGCTCCAAAGGCTCGACCGTCACATTTAACAACGGCTGACGAGGTTAACAAGGTCTCTGAAGGACTCGCCTTCGAAGACCGCAAAGGCCGAGTCCTTCGAAGGATGCAGACCCTGAACTGAGACACTTTCAAGTCAAATGAGGTCACGAGTCTTAAACTTTCAAGGTCAATCACCAACTCTCAAGTTGTAAGTCATCAAAACAGTGACTCGACTCGAATCCAAGTCACAATGTTTCGACTCCACACCTCCAAGTGATGGTGAGCGATGTGTGGCCTACATCCTGTCTGAGTGCTGCCCTGGTGCTGATGGAGGTCTCCAAGAAAATTAAACAAAAGATTACTATCAATACACGAAACAGCAGAACTCTCAGAGGAGGCAGATTTGGGGCATTCTCCACCAGAAAACCTGTTTCATTCTAGGTTTCCTGTGCACAAAGTTTGAGGGCTCACAGTGCAAATTCAAGTGGACAGCGCACCTCTAATTGGTTATACAATGAAACGCAGACAGACAGGCAGGCAGTCCCTTCGAGTGAATTCCCTCCAGGTCAGATGGCTTTAGGTGCTGAGCCTCCCAAATTGGCCATGTTTACTCTCAGCAGCCATTAAATTACAAAAATGAGCAAATTTGAAATGCTGACAGGAGGAAAGGACTGTTAGAAACACCTGAATGTCACCTGGACAGCCCGTGTGTGGGCGAGCACAATTATTTCTTTTATGAAATTGCTGTGTGTGTGTCCACAACTGTGAAGGGTTTTTTCTTTTGTTCCATATAAAAGTGGAGACGTTTAGCCCCCACAGAGAGTCTGATCCGGTTCCTCGTCACTACCGACCTGCACACATTTTCAGCTGTTCACTGTTTTGAAACAGACAGTTATTGATTTTTTTTTATTTTTTTTTTTTTTTATTTTTTTTTTTAGAATTCGCACCATTTGTTCATTTTATGGTTCAGAAGCCCTTTTTTTGTTGTTGTTGTTCGGCGGGTCAGGATGTGCGTTTTTGGAGTTTTGTTGACTCGCCTCCACTTTAGCGTGTCTCCAAAACGGCAACGGCAAAACGGGAGTTTCCAGAAGATCCACGCAAACAAAGCTGGCGAGGAGCAGATAACAAAAGGGTCACCATGTTGGATCAGCGGGACTCTGTGTGCGCGCTTTACTGTATGTGTGTATGTCAGCGTCTGTAAAAGCAAAACACAGGTCCAAGAGGATGATCCAGCTGTGTGCCAAAAGACAGAATGAAGACCTCTGAAGAGCCTTTTCAGCCTGCTGCTGTTATCTTCGCTGCCATTCATGTCTGCTCAAACACACTCGCTTCACTGGACTTACATGAGCCGGCAACATTAACTCGAGCCCTTTGCAGAGCCTCGGTTGTTTCAAGTTCCTATTTTATTTTTATTTATTGCTGCGGCCTCAAATTGGAAAGACTGTAACTGTAAAATGTCTCTACGCCTCAGCGACTGTAATTTTAACTCCCTAACAAGCTCGCGATGAGAATATTTGGAACAATACATTATCGCGTCTGATGGGAGTTGGGAGTATTTAAACGGGCTCTAAAAAAAAAAAAGAAGAAAAAAAAAACGCTATATGAATCTGTAAGGAGCGACTCGGTGCCGCTGGGGATCTTTTAGCCAAGTACAACATTTGCAACACGCATCCGCATTTGTAATTCACATTTTTTTCTTCCAAGAAGGGAAAGAGCTCCGTTAACGGTTTAGGGAGAATTAGAGGGAGAATGTTTGTTTTCTTCTAAACCATTAAAGCGTTTGCCTCCCTCCCGGTGGATTGTGGGTGCAGAGGGGTTTGTTTTTCTTACCCTCGAATTACCAAACAGCAACCTAACGTGATCAGAATCAGCTCGGCTTCGATTTCTTCAGTAGCCCCTCCTCATGACACCTTATCATTTTCGTCCTAAGGAGACTAGGCTGCTGTCAGTAGGTCCGGGATCTCTCACTCAACAATCTTTCAACATGGAGAGTGGCTTCTGTTTGAACACGGGAGATTGACAGCTCTCAGTTCTCGCTTCAGGCGAAGGTACATCGATTTCCTATCTGTGTGAGGCAGAGCAGAGTCGACACAACATTAATGAGGGATTAGTTATTGTACCCATAATCACTGCTATGTCACACAGCCAGCGCCGGGTGATGAAGACGGGCTTTGTAAATATTTATTGGAGCCATTTAAGAGCCAAACTCGCTGCCAAACGCCGCCTTCTAACTTCTGCATGAGCAACCAAAGCACAGCGGCCTCATTTCCCTTCGCTTCAAAGTCCAGTGTCCGGTTTGATGCGCACCTATTTTTTATTTTTGTGTGTGTGTGTGTTTAGGGGATTCTTTGTTTTGTTCTGGGAGGATTTAAAGCTCCAGCTCACCCTCTGGCACAGCCACACAGGTGTTTTCATTTATTTTGCCTGATTGGACGTCACTCAGGTTGAAATCTGGCCGAGGCAACGCTGGGATTTACGAGGGGTCACCAAATGCCCCGTAACCCTTTATTTTCAGCCTTGGTAGCAGGGAAGACACAGGTGCAACTTATATTGTTAACGATGGGCCCGGTCCAGTAAAGTGTCGGCCGGGTCAGTCAGGGATCGAGACTAACGGCATCCTGGGGACGACAGAAAACGTGCTGGGGAGAAAGATATTCCCTGGAGCGCCTCCGGGACAAAAAGGAGTTTTGTATGTAACGTGTATATAACACTAAAGAAATGACAAGCTGAACTACAGACTTCAGCTGAGCGTGTCTTCTCATGCTGTTAATGAAGTTTCTACGACTGGCTGTCTTCTGCAGAGGCCCTGAGGGGAAAGTGAGATCTTTCTTTGTTTTGTTTTTTTTTCTGGCGCCCCATTTTCAACAAAAAAACCTTTCTCACCCAGCTCAACACATGAATTACTTTGTTCTTTTTTCACAATTTATTTATTTATTTATTTTTTACTTGTCTTGACACATTAAAGAAAATGTATGTTTTTCCAAAGTCGTACTGATAGATGGAAAAAAAAAACTTTTTTGGGAAAATGGAGCACTAGAAAATGAACTTCTCTTTTGCCTTTCAGGGCGAGTTTAAAAAAATTATGTCAACAGAGCGATAAAGATTCAGTGTCTGTTTCTGTAAAGCTCATTTTTGACCACAAAGGGCGAGACTGCACCACCTCTCGTGAACTAAATGAGATAAGATTGCATGTGTCGATATAAGTGGAAAAAATGATTTCTCACCAGCGATAAAAATCTGTTTTACTCATCTCGATGCGTGACAAACATTTTTTTTTCACCCGACACATGAAGAAAAAAACTTTTTACTGGTCTCAAAAACAAAAGGAGAAAAACTTTTAATCCATGCAACATGAAAAAAAATAACATTTTATCCACTGGTCCCAACACATGAAAAAAAAACAAAAAAACATTTTTTTCTTCACTGGTCCCGATAACTCTTCTTGACGTGAAAAAAAAAATCTTTTACTCATTTCGACATTAAAAAAATGTTTTAATGGTCTCAACCAAAGAAAAAATGTATTTTACTCGTGTGAAAAATGGAGGACCTTCCAAAAAACATGTAGTGAAAACACTGGTTGTTGGTTGAACCGTGAACCATGGTTGTTTTATTACCCTGGTCTAATTTCAAGAAATAGTTTTGCTTCCATTTAAGCTCCACCCACAAAATAACCTTTCATGGTTTACTGAGAGGACAGTCGTCTGATCTGGCTTCATCTTTCTGCCATGACATTTGTTTCCCTCCTCACCAGTTTGTTTCTCATAACGATGTGCCTGTTGTTTCTATCTTCCTGTTACCACAGTCTGAATTATCAGAGCTTGTTGTCCTTTCAGACACAGACGTTGGCTGCCATTAATCCTTGCGAGGGATGGTACATAAGTTTCAAAAAGCATTTTGTTTTTTTTCATTTTAATGCTGTTTGCTTCACCGCCCAAGTTGGGAAATGTTACACTTTAACTGCTGTCAATCATCTGACATTCATAGGAGGAAATGGAAAAAATTCTGCAGCACAAATTAATCCCTGAAAAGCGTGACTCCTGCTTCTCTTATCATCACAGTTGAGACATCTGCGGTGGTCGAAGAAGTGCACGCTGTAGCTCTCCGTCTTAAAGAAGAGAGGCGGTGTAGTAGGTGGAGGTGAAGGTTCATGTTGCAGTGAGCAATAAGGAGTCTGCTGACATGTGTTTCTAGACGTCATTCTACACCTCAAAACCTTCACAGAGTGCAGTCAGAAGCCGGCCGTACAAACAGCTCCCAGGACAGTGACGTCATGTCCGCGCTCGATTGCAAACAGAGCGATAGTTGTTCCGCGAGGACCCGCAGGACGCTTCCTCTTCCCGTTTGTTCCCCTCTCTAACAGCTCCGTGGGTCAGATGGGACGGACTTGGAACAACTTGCGAAGAACTTCATTTTTCCAAGTGTCGATGTCTTTCTTGATGAGGCTGAATGTGGTTTACTAAAACTTTTAATTCCTGCAGGCCGGCCGAGAGTCTTTTTTTTTTTTTAACCCTTGTTCCCTCATAATTACTCCCCTTTGACCACCTTTGTGGCAAAAATGTCCAGGCACAAAAGAAATGCCATTAAATCACCATACATCAAAATTTATTGCTGCTTTTTTTTCATAACTCACTCAAACAACTTCAGACCTACTCAAAACTACCAAAGATTCAATATTTTCCAGGATTTTAACCCTTTAAATGCCAGTTTTACAAATTAAATAACTTCATTATTTTTCTCCAAAAAAACCAAATGATTACCAACAAAATTGATTTGATTGCATCAGTATTTTTTATGTAGTGACAGATAATCCCTCTAACCACCTTTGTGGCCAAAAATGCCTCATTGACTTCCATTAAAACCATACTTTTTAATCACCACTAAAGCCCCAACCTTCAACTATGCAGTATATGGAAAATTTAAAAAATGTTGTCCTTTTTTTAATCAATAAATAATTCATAATTCATATAATAAAACTGGCATTTAAAGGATTAGATTCCTGAAAACTATTAAATGTTTGGTAGTTATGAGTAGGTCTGAAGTTGTTTTAGTGATTTATGAAAAAAAAAAAATAATAATTGGTGATTTAATGGGATTTTTTTGTGTGTGTACATTTTTGCCATGAAGGTGGTTAGAGGGAACCACACAATTTCACGCCACAAGCTGTAACACAGCCAAAATGATCACCAAATTTTTTAAAAAAAATGTACAAAAATGTCCGAGGAGGGCGTGAGGGTTTAAAGAACATCCACCTCATCACCTCCAGTCCTGGACAAAGAGCGGACTCGGAGGTTTTGATAAATATGCAGGGAAGCTTTTTGGGTTTTTTTTGGTCACGGCGATCTGAGGAGGGTGTTTCACAGCCAGCGGCGTGCCAAATAGAGCGGCGCTCGAATGGTGCCAGACTGCACGGCGGGCATTTGCACAGACGGTGACTCGGTTACCTCTCACTACAACAGATGGTGTGTCTCATGCATGCTGCGCAGGAAGGTTGTGTTACTTCTCCGCGGATGCCTAGTTGTGTCTTAAACCTAATTTGGACCACACACACACACACACATGCGTGCACAGACACACTGAGGGAAGAGAAGGCCGCGCTGACTTAATCAAGCTGTACGAGCTGGAAAGATGACAATATTAGTTTTTTAATGGTGAAACAGTGAAGATTGGGAACACATGCTGGAACACCAACGCAGTCACAAAGGTGTGGGTTGTTTGTTTGTTCCCACCCTTCCTTCCTTCCTTTAACAAGCTGAATATACGACACGTGTATCTGCTCCGAGGACGAGCTTCACCGCAGCAAATCCTCCTTTTTAAAACACCTCAGGGTTCATCCACTATCACTCCTGTAATTGATTAAAAATGAGGAGGAAACAGAGCGGTCAGGTTACCGTTTGACAGATTCATGACATTCTTCTGGTTTTCCAGCAGGGGCTATCTGTCTCAGTCGTAGGCCTAAGAGGGTGATAAGGTTATCCAACAACATCTATCACCGGTTTCCTGACACTGCCGGTGGCCAACAATAATCAGATGGCACCTGGATCAACAGCTCTCGTGTTTTTACGATCCATAACTCGGTCTCCCGGGATTTTGGTGAACACATGCCGAAATATGTGTGGGTGAGCGCGAGAGAGTGTGCAGATCCTTTGTTATAAATGGCTGTTCTGTCTTCTTCTCTGACACTTGGATGAGAGTTTATTGCCGTTCGCCGCACGCGTCTTTTAAAAGCTCGGAGCAGCAGATGTTCGTGGGAAGCGATGCTGCTTTTGAAGCGCGTTCTGCTCGGCAAACTTTAAGAACTTGGCTCGCTGAAGTCATGGCCGTTTTGTTTCACTGTTGGAAAACACTCACCAGAAAAATGCCCCTGATATATTTTTTTATAAACTGTAAAAGTTTGTGAAATGAGCACAAAGTGAAGATAATACTCCTCTACAACAAAACTCTGCATCATGCTGACAAATTTTGACTTTTTTCTTAAATAAAAGCTGGCAAGTGATGGTTAATGCTTTGTTGCTCTGTATGTTAGTGGTCCTGGTTATCGGTTTAAAACTCTGACAATGCACAAAGAACAAAATGGAGAGAGGACATCATCACTGGAAGCAGCTGGATCAGTTGTCTTCTCTTCTCAGAGCACGGAAATATGTAACACAACAAAACATACAAATAAAAACACAGAAAATGGAATAAAAAATCAAGAAAATGCAATTATGTTATCAGGCAAATATTTTTATTTGAATGAGCACTCTAGTTTCTTTTAGATGAAATTCAAACTCAGAAGTTTAATATCTACAATTTATTTTTCCCATTACTGCATAAACAAGCTGCTCTCAGAGGAAAATAAGGTGGCAGGGTCCGCCACATATAAACAAAATAAACCAGAATTGAAATCGTGTTGTTCTTCTGTTTATTCAGCTGCAGGAGAGGTAAGATGATTAAAATACGATTCAGTCAGTTTGGTGTGTGTTATCATGGTGCAGTGAAACAGGATCACACAACTCTTTAACATTCATCATACTGGAAACTATTTTATCTTTTACTTTGTGTCGCCTTGATGGAAATGTTCTGCCTGTATCCGTAGGAGAGCGCCGAGCGTCTTTCAAAATTCTGTAAAGCAGAACTATTCATTACTTATGTCTGTTGCCGAGCATAAAAAAAATAAAAAAATCATTTAATGTTTTAAAGCAGAAAAATCTATTTGAGAATTTCCATGAAAAAAAAAAGGTGCATCGTTTTTTTCTGTACTTTTGCATACAAACATCTGTGAAAGTAGCTGAATGAGCCTGCTGCAGAAGATGACGCATGAAACGAGAGGACAGGATCCATGTGGTCATATCTCACAGCCCGGCTCGCTTGTATTGGATCGACCTCTTCATGGAAGAAGTCATGTCGCAGCGTTTTCTCCAGATGACCCTGCGTTGTTGGTGTTGTTGGTGTTGTTGTGCAGGAGCTCGCTGCATCATCAGCCACGGCCTGGCTCCGTTCAGATGAACGAGCGGACTGCTTTTCCTCCACGCACGGTTCAAGTCGCTGTGAACACGACCTTAGGGTTAATTAAGCAAACTATGTTTCAGGTCAGCACCACGGCATACGAGTCAGAAAGCTAATGGCCTTCAGAGAGCGGCCTGAGCCTCACGCTCGACCAGTGACCCAAACCAGCTTTACCTTACGTCAGCTCCTTATGATGCATCGCTCAGGCGGCGCACATCAGAGGCGCGTGACATTCAGACAGTCAGAACTCACTTCACAGCTCCGCGTTATCAGGAAGTGAACAGAAAGCAGTTTTCCGACGGCGCAGCCGGTGACATGGCGAAAAAAAGCGGGAGGTGCATTTTTTTCAGGCGCACGTCTTTGTAATGAACCGTGTTAAACCAGACACGACCTGAGCGCCAGTTCATTGATGTTGTCCATAACAGTTTCAGTGTGTGTGAGTGAGTGTGTGTGTGTGTGTGTGTCCCCTGGGAAAAAGACAATTAGCCGAATTAGAAGAGAAAATCTGGAGAGGGTAGAGTTCAAAAGGGGAACCTCTGGTGTTTTTCCGTGCCCGTTGTGAACAGGACTGTTATTTCAAGAAGCCTAAACTGGAAACCTATTACTGTAGCAGTTATCTCACAGATGTATCCATGTTTTTTTTATATATATATATATTTATTTCTTGCCTGTCGAAGACCTACACAAGCGTACACGCACGGATATAAACGCAAATGCAAAAGAAGTGCACACATTTCCGTCTCTCTCTCTCTCTCATGTAATTTCCATAATGTATTCTATCACGAACTCTTTGAAGTCAACATCGCTTTCATTTCTCCACAAACAAGCTGAAGTAGCAATTTTACCTTGTGTCTTTATTTAATGGGCTGCGGCGCGAGCTGAAGCCGGCGCGTCCGTCTTCGGCAGGAGAAAAGAATTAGCAATCTGCAGCGAGGCCCCCTTCTTCCCCCTCCGAGTAGTTATTCATGAAATTAGCTGTTTCGCAGCGCTGACGGATGCAACTGTGAAAATTCACATGGTGGTTTGCAAGCTGTCTCGGTGCTAATGTTTTTTTTCTTGTGTTTGTATGATAATGCTACTTGTTGAGTCTTATTATCGGGGAATTTAGCGGCTGCTTGTTGTGAGACGGGGAGAAGCTGCGGAGGTTAAAACTACAGAGAGGCTGATGAAACGATGGCCTCAGTGTGTGATGAGTAATTTTCCACTGTGGCAGCCACATGTAGGATGTTTATGAGGCGTACGGCAGCTTCTGCGTCAGGTGTTGATTCACTCACCTTTTGGCCCGGAGGCAAAGAGTTGTGATCCTTCAGCTCATGCAGTATTCAGCTCTATAGGCTTTTCTACTGCGCCTTGCATTTGCTCCTTCTGGCCTGAGGTTTCCATAAATATTGCACCGTACGCTCTATGGTAAAACTCCATGTTGTATGCAGTGTATCGTATTACTTCATGAATTATAGATGAAGGTTATGGCAGAGGAATACCTCATATTCAGTGCGGGTCAGTTTAGGGATTCACCGATCACTTTTCTCTAGGTTAGTTGATACCGAGCACCGATCAGGTACGGTATCAATATTTTCCCTTATTTTTCAGTCTGTTTTAACCTCACAGTGTGGAACTGAAAGCCGTCATATTTTATCTATGAGTTAATGTGAGGCTGCGGCTGCACAGAACCAGACATGTTCATAAAACTCATTTCTTTTTTTGCAGGATTTTCTTTCTCCCACTTTGCCCCCAAATGTCTCCTGCGGTCTCCTGATTTTATAGTGATTCAGATGAAATGGAAGTCTCTCCGTTTCTTGTGGGATGTGTGTGTCGCGGTACCGGGCGGACCCGACGACCCTGCCTGATGTGTGTGTGTGTGTGTCCCGGTCCTGCCCTCGCTCTGCTCCGCTTGTCACTGGAAACAGATGAAACGGGTCCCGAGAAGAAGAAATACGCTTCCAAATTTCACTCCACTCTGTGTGAAACTTTTCCCTTTTATTGAAATTTGCCCTCTGTCTCACTTGCTTGTCCTCTTGCCTCTGCACAGGAATTTATTCAGATACCCCAGAAAATGGTTCATTTTTCTCCTCTGTGGCAGTGAACTGAATATTTTATGGGTTCTTGTAAAAAAAAAAGACATTTGAGGTCATCACCTGACACATTAGGATCAACATTTTTCACCATTTTCTGATATTTATAGACCATATAACATCTCACTAACTAACTGAGGAAACGATCGACAGATTAATCTACAATGAAAATAACTGAGGTCTCTATCAGCACTGATATATTGATCCATATGTTGATGTTACATAAGAGAATATAGATCACACTATATGTGTTCCGAGGTCAGAAATTGATCTCTCCTGTTGAGTCAGTGAGGACAAGACGTCCTTAAAGATGTCCTGGATGGAGTTTCCATGTAGTTCTTGTGAGTTACGTTTATATTCAGGATTATTGATTAGACCGAAGTTTCATTGTTTAAATCCATGTTTCTCAGCCCTCAGTCGTCCTTCTTGACTGTGTCGGTTCATTGTTATGTTCCTGCAGCCAAACGTCAATCAGCATGAAACTGGCCAGAATACATCATGATGCCCGCATGATGAAAGAAGAGGAAGAAAAAAGAAGAAAAGAAAACATTTTTCAAACAAAAGAAAAAGAGGAAGAAGAAGAAAAAAGAGAGAAAAAAGAAAAAGAAGAAAGCGTAGAAGGAGGAGAAGTAAAGGGAAGAAGAAAAAAGAAGAACAAGAAAAAGAACGAGAATTAGAAGTTAAAGAAGGAGGAGAGGACGAGGAGGAAGAGGAAGCTTTATTATCGGCATTCAGTGAAACGAATCCCTGAGGAGCAGCCAGTGATTCCTTTAATTTAAGGAACCTGACCAGAGAATGAAGCTGATCAGCATGTTTTTACAAACAGTTCCAGCAATCAGGACTCTCATGTAAAAACCTGCTTCACTTCCCTGGTCAGAAACATCTCAGACATCTCACGGCTCAGAGAAATGAAAGTGTGAACGTCTACATTTCCATCACTGCTGAGTGAGATTCTGTGATACGACCCCGAACAGATTGTAATACCGTTTGTAAGAAAGATGATTGTTGAGTCATCAAACACCGACCCACAAACCTAAAGTGTCAGTGTATGATGACCTGCGAACGACACCCAGCATGCAACAGTAACTCTCCAGACTCACCTTTTTTGCACCTTTTACACCTAAACGTTCTGGTGTTTGACTGCAGAAATCAGGGAGAGGTGCAGAGCAACACGGAGGCCAGTGAAGATGTTTCAGTCGTTACTTAATTCTGTATTTTACTTCAGTCTCTCTGAAGTGTTGGAGCTCTCCTCTTCATGAATGGAGACGACTGAGCACAATTTATGTGCCAGTGTGAAAGTTCCTCCCTTCACATCCTCATAGACAACACAAACATATTCTGTGTCTCACTTCAGGGTCTGCATCCAGAACCAGAACCGACTGTCTCTGCTACTGAAGGCAGGAGCCAGGTGTTTTGTTTGTTGGACCTCGTGGTCACAATGTCACAAGTTTACAGTCGGCTAACGAGGTCGTTAGATTCAACAGAATATTACTAATGTGTGTTGATACTCTGTGTAGTTAAACTGTGACGTTACGCTCGTAGTTATTGTTTAATAAAGGCCATTGAATTAAACATTAGTCTTATTATTCTGTCTGCACTTGTGCATGTATTTGCCACAGTGATATCAGTATTCTTATTATTATTCAGCAACATCGCTCAGGATCTTATTGCAGGTTCTTGCAGTCTACAAACTGACTTTAATTTGGATTAATCGTCAATGAATTAGGGTTCAATACTTTACAACACTTTTTAAATAAAGGTGTTTACAACAGACGTGAGGTTCTTATTCTCATATTTCCACCTTTCTAATATGAAGAAAAGAGCTTTAAATCATTCATCTGGAATAGTAAAAAGAAAATCCGGCCTGTAAATTTACTGCGCGCACAGTTTAACTTGTGCACATCATCTTGAAAACCCTAAACTAATACAGCCTTCGGATAAATGTCCCGTCAGCCGGCGCCACAAGAGAAGTCGTGTCGTGATTTTAACTTCACTCTTCTTCGCCGCCGCGCTCTCATAAGCTGTCATTGTAAAACCGCTCACATAACGTGCAGCGAGCAGTATAAATAATAAGGCAATCTGCTGTAGGTGTCATCCCCTCCTGCTTTAATAAATAACCGCTCCAACTACTGGTCCCCAGATCTCATAGTGCTCGCACTCCATAATTAAGCTGGAGATCACTGCAGTATAGCAGGCTTAGAACTTTGTCCATGATTGTTAATGAAACACACACGTGTAGCACCGATTTTTAAACAAGACGAGACGATTCCATGTTTCTGCGTCGTGAATCTGCGGGTTTTATGCATCCTGACCCCTGACAGCAAGTTAAAAATACTTCATTAGCAGAGTGTGCGTGGAGGTCGCTGGGATTACAAGGCCTCGTTAGAGTAATGATGTAATGATTTATCTTCCATCTCGATTACTGGATATCATGTCTAGCTGGCTGTTAGTCACAGCGCAGTGACCGCGTCCAGGACAGGACACTGCTCTTAGACTAATGAGAACGCTTCACCCCAAAAAATCTCATTTTTAGTATCACGACCAGTTTTTTTCTTTCCCCCACATCCTTCGCGCAGAAACGAACAATCTGAAAACAAAGGGGTTGGGCTTCATTCAGATGAACAAAGAGCGGTGTATACAAGAGTAAAAAAGAAAATGCAGCTGCCTCATTATTTTGAATGGGACCACTTCACTCCACTCAGCAGTGCAGTCGAGGAGCTCAGGCAGGAGCAGGAACATAATGTCTGTCTGGAAAAAGAAAAAATAACTGTGGCTGAAGTTTAACTGCAAAGTTAGAAATCAGGTAGATGCTACAGAGTACATCAGTCTGTCTATTTATCTATCTGTTGATCTATCTGTCCATCTATCTAACTGTCTTGTCTTGTCTTCAGAGGTGACAGTACACAACTCCAGTAAAAGTACAGAATCTGGTGAAAGTAGAAGTACTGATTCAACTTTGTTCCTCCAGTAAAAGTACTGCAGTACAGGCTCTGAAATGAACTCACAGTATAAAATGTCTCCGTCTGAGGGAGCGTCTCTTCTACCTGTTAGCTAACTGAAGCTCATGTTGCGTTGATATGATTCTACTAAAATTTAAAGGCAGAGTCAGTAAGATTTGTCCGAGCTGTACGTAAATGAACCAGGACTATAACTGATTGTTGGGTCTCATTCCCAGAAAGTCAAATACTCCGAGCAAAGCAACAAATTGAGAAAATCCAGACGGAGAGCTGCAGAGTCAGATGTGCAGATAAGAGCAAGTGACTCTTCGACCCGTTTGAATCTCCCTCCATCTGCTGATCTTCGATGTTAAAGACACGGCGACACAGAAGCCGAGATAAATCTACGGAGGTAATGGACAGGAAACACAGCGCAGACGCTTTTAATTAAATGACTTCCAGCACAAACTGTCAGAGCAGCGGAGAGTCGTACGAGATTCACTGCATTTGATTACTAAACTGGAGGTCAATTGTGACGCGCCGTAACCTTGAATACAATCACAGATTTCTCTGCGTTTGATGACAACATCTGGGATAATGTTAAGTAGACAAGTCAATATATACTTTTTTTATAATTTTATTATTTAGCGCCACGTAATCTTTAAACCAACAAAAGAAAAACTTGCATTACATATCAGAAGTTTCTTTTCACCTTCGCCGCGGTGAATCACTGAGGTGCTTGATAAGAAGTGCCGATAAAGTGGAGGCACAATCAAAGCTGATTGAGATAATTATGTAATAGCCATTAGCTTTAGGTGATAATTGGTCTCATTATGCTGTTGAGAACTGAAAGATGGCTGACTGTAACAGGGTCAGAATAAATGGCCGCATCAGAAAATCACAGCTTTTTCTTTATAAAAACATTAAAAAAGGAACTTCAGGTAAGTTTCAAAAACAAATTGAATGAAAGCAAAAGTAAAATCAAAGAACATGATTCATACACAGGGTGTGATTTCCGGTGGCTATTAAGTTGTTCGACGCTTTGCTGAGGCGTCGTGTTGTAATCGGGATAATTTCCCTGAACAGCACACTGTTTATTTCCCTGTACAGACGTCCCCGGCGGTTTGCTCGTCTCAAATTCACATTGACGTTAGTCTGGGAAATATGACCAAGGGAAATCAGTGTGAAGTTCCAGTTAAACGCAGAAAACCGCAGCGTTTTATTTGATCTGCGCTGGGATCTATTTCCCCACCGTGTGAGACAAGAATAAAAATCTACAGGGGGAATATCTGGATTTGTTTTGGGTTTTTTTACACATGAACCCCACTTTCTCCTCCAGTCTTCAACAATAATACGCCAGCTTATCTTAACCGTGCGCATGAAGCACTTTATGTTACACTCATCCTGCTGTACATTGTGCAAACAGCATGCAGAGCAGTTCAGGTCCATGGGAAATGTGCCCCCCGTGTCCTCTGGGAAGCGAGAGTGAATGGGAAGATTCAGGATCCGCTCGGCTGGAGAAGGATTACATCCCACAGAGTCTCGTGGGGAGGAAGACACAGATGCTGCATTGATCCCGCTGATAAACACTGAATGGCTGGAAGCTCGAGGACGTGTCAGGTTTCCCCGAACGGAAAACGCCAAGACAGCCCGGGATGAAGTTTGGAGCGGTGCGCGGCGGACTCGCAGATAAGATGGCGATATGTGAAATTAGCAGAACTAATGTGCTGTTTGCCGGTCATTTACATAATCTCCCCACTGCATTGTAACTGATGGAGATATGAACTACGCTATAGCCACACATAGTAATAATAAGGTCTTCCTCTGCAGCGTGTGGTCTGTGTCAGAGGAGACTTGTGCAATAATATCAGGCCGACTTTTCTTTGTGATCAACACTTCCTGGCTTGTTATTCAGGGAAAATGTTGGCGATTCTGTAGTTTGATCACCTCTCGTTTATCATTTCAGTAAGTAAGATGTGAAAATATTCCAGTGTTTCTGTGTTCACTGTTGCTTCACTGACTGTTTAACCTAGTTGAGCTGCAACCGTCACCTAAAAACCATTAAACAGGCACTGGACAGCTAACAAGGAGCGTCAGTCATCGGCTGTTATCATGACGTGCTGCCGCCTGTCTTAAAAATGCTCGTCACATATTTGTTCCAGTTTCTGGTTTTGAGTAAGGTTAATCTGCTGAGGCGGGGTGAAATCAAATTTTATGCTTCTGAGCTGATTAATAAGGGGCGTTTGATTATTTGACCATTTAATGGTAATATTACTAATTTGTTTCTATTTAACTGCATGACTATTTCTTCCATTAATTTTTCATCAACTTGTTGATCTTGAAAGGTAAAAAAAAGCAGTAAATCCTCACATTTGATAAGCTGGATCCAAGAAATATTGTCATTTTGTCCTTGATAAATGTCTGAAGTGATGAATTGATGGTTGATGCTTGTAGTTTATTGTCTCTTTCAGTCTTTCTTCTTTCTGTAATCGCAGCCAGGGATAATCACACAGTAAAGTGCGGTTGTATCACCACTCGCCTCGGAGAAGCTCTACAAGAGACAAAAGTCATCTTGGGGGGTTCAGAGAGCACAAATCACAGAGGACACACGAGGGACCGTCACCGAGTGTAACGAGACCCTCCTGAACTCACAGGAGAGGAGAGGAAACACAGCGATCTCAACCCGACTGCTCTTTGATTTGCACGGCGTGAAATGACCGTCCTGTTTGTATGAACAGGAGCGAGCGGCCACCCATCAGGTGGGGACCACGGAGAGAGGTCCAAGAGGGCCCTCGTGAATTAAGGGAGCATTCATGGAGTCTCCGGGGAGGTCTGCTGATTGCCTGCAGCACTGCTAATTGATTTAGTGCAAGGTCGGAGCGTGAGTGACAGAGGGTAAAGGGAGGAATTTCCTGTTTCTGCATCTATAATTCAGTGGCTTCCTGTGTGTGTGAGGGAGAGTGTGTATGGAAAGAAACGTGCCTCATATGAATATCAGCCGTATACATATACAGCACATATACTTTATACTGTATACGTGCAGTTACTGCTGAATAAATACAGATCAGTGTAAGCGAGCATAAATCAGGTACAGGTGGTGGCCGTCCTTTTTGTGGCTACGTCCACAGATTCAGGCCCCACATTCATTAGTGTAAACGCACATGTGTTGCATCGTTTTGGCGGATCTGCATACTTTCCGTATCGATGACGCCATCGCCCCACCAATCGACCTCTGAACCCCGCGACATCTAATAACAGCAACAATGGCGGACTACTGCTTCTGTTCGTGTTTCTTGCAACTTACTCGCCTTGTAGTCGAGTGTGAGTCGCAGCAGCAGTTCGACCTCATTATCAGTCCACACAAACGCTTCTGGTTTCCCTGCACAAGCCATTTTCGTCTTCTTCTTTTTCTTGTTGTGTTCAGTTTCTTCTTCTACTGTCTGTTTGTATAAAGAGTGCAAGCTTTATGCACATGCTCCGCCTCTTCTTCTCCGTTTTTGATGAATTTCAAGCGCCGCCTATAGACCTGGAATATGAAGTACAGCGTGTTGAGTCATTACAATGGATCCGTTTGGACGCAAATATTCTAGAAACGATGCCAAGGAAGACAGAAGAAAAAAAAAATAGTTTTGGTACGTCCTTAGACAGATGGCGGTTTATTGTGCTGATCACAGCAGTCAGTCCATCACTTCATCTGCGGACGTCAAGATGAACAACTGGACAGCTGCTGAGATCCAGGAGCTGCAGCGTCTCCTCGGTCTCTGTAGCTGTTTTCGTTGTCCGCTTGTTGTTGTAGCTGCAAGAACGGTCGCTGCTTTCAAATTAAAAGCTCCCCACTAAGAACCCAGTTCTAAACTCCAGTGTGGTGCAATGTAAAGCTCTTATTTTGAAGATAAATTCGACCTGCTTCACTGTTTACGCCCAACTTCGTGCTTCACGTCACGTGGTTACGTCTACCCCAGAAGCAAAATCTGTGTATTCTGATGGTTGAAAATGAACTTTGGCAGTAAAAAAGAGGGTTTCTACACTTGTATCATCTGATGAGGACTCGTCCATCTTCTCCAAACTCTTTGCTTTACCTGAGCTTTTCCCACCTGATAAACCGACTGACATCTTCCTAACAGCGAACATAGCCAGAGCTTCGTCTTTGGCTCAGATAAAACATAAGGGCTTTGCTTATTTGCATGTACATACTGTAAATATTCTTTAACTCTGGTATACATGCCTCTAATTCACAGCAGCATAACACAGTATTATTAGAAAAACACCCACACTGGCTTGCATACGTGTTGCATGGTAAACTAATGATTTGCATAAACATATGGCTTATGTAAATCCTGAATAGATTTCCAGATCGGCGGATGGATTTGTCAGTTCACTTGTGGAATTGTGCTAAAATCTAAAAATCCTGCCGTTGGTCGGCTTCGAATCACACCGGATTACACTCGTAAGCGGATCAGAACCACCTTTTCTTGACGATCTCTGCCGGCTTTGTTTAGTCCCGTTTCTGTGTTCACAAAAGCTGAAAAACAAAAAAACAAAAAAAAAAGACGATCTTATAGGTGGAAACACTCCCGCTTTCCAAAAAAAACAAACTGCTCCAAATGAGCCAGGTGTTAATACATCAGCAGCTTCTGAACCCAATTACATTTTCATTATTATTCACTCAGAAGTGACCAGCTGTCTGCATTTCTCTGCTGACTAGTTGTCACGCGTCCTCAATCACAATGTAACGTTAAGGCTTTTAATCAAATCCTAAGTCGAACCGTTCAGGAAATGCAGAGTAAACCTCGGGGTGTGTCTGTTGTTTCAGTAAACATGCCTGTACGTTGCGTGTTGATCCATACTGGTGGGCGATGCCGTGTTTGTGTGTGCTGGTCTGTTGTCTGGGGTTGTGTTATAAGGTATGCAAGCTGTCCAAACTAGCAGTGTGCCAACACCCCCCGCTGTGCTGTCCCTTTGAAGGTTTGGTGGATTTCCCTCTGGTGTCTCAAGACTCTTCAACCAGCCGCACAAACAGACCGCCAGCATCATGAGAGAGGCCTTTGTTTCTGCTCTCCTCCTCTACAATCCTCGAGCTGTCCCATCACAATTGAACAAACACTGCACTGTTGCAAAATCTGTAACATAACTCTCGCAGTGAGCAGCTGAAGACCGACCGGACCTCCATCTGAAACGCGGAGCGAGGCTATTTTCATTCGTGGCAGTTTAATAGCTAAAAAGTGTTTTTTCCGCAAATCCCAGAAGCAATTAAGTTAAAGCAGAAATTACTCATATGAACCTAAAACCAATTTCAGAGTGCATATTAGAGTTCTTCTATGTGAAGACAGAAAGTGGTCCCACTTTAACTGAGAATGTGAAACTATTTCATTTTGAGAGCACCTTGCTCGAGGCAACAATGACCCTTCACTCCCAAGTATTTGAAACAACCCCAAGTCGCTGTTTTCGTAACTCTCGGACTCTGAGATTCTGAAGGAGGAGGGTAAAGGAGCGATGGAGCTGTTTATTTGCTCTCTGAAACAGAGACGCTGTATTCAATATCAACGTCTCTCCGAGAAAAAGCAAAAAAGACTGGATCAGCTCAGGATTTCAAACAGCCCGAGGCAACCTGAGCACTGTACCCGCCCTCCCTCCTCTCCAAAAAAAAAGAAGAAGAAGAAAAACTGACTTCCCATCACATTAAAGAGAAACATCTGTCACTTCAGGGGCCTTCATCAGATGTCACACTAAACAGGTTTATGTTAACAAAATGCTAAACGTCTCCTGAGGAACCGCAGCAGAATTACGGTGTTGGATCTGGGATTTGTTGGGCGGATCCCCCACCGCAGAGGTTCAGGCCTTAATCACATTTCCAGCTTTGCGCTCGGATCCAACTTTCTGTCCTGGCGGATTTGGCACCTCGAAGCTCAATCACCAAACTTTCTGGAACGGCTCGGTTTCAGACGACGACGGCGGCCCTTCGGAGGCACTTCCATCTGGAGACGTTCACCGCGTCATAGTACAGTACACAAGCACCTGATGCCGTGTTTCATCGGGGCTGGACTGCTCTGTGGGGGATTCTGTGTATGAAATATAAATACTAAGCCATCGGTGAAGTGCTGGATAGTCCGGGCACAGGGTCGCTCTTGTCGTCGTCCCATAAAATATGTTTTATCTGTTCATTTTATGAACAGACGTTAGATGTAACAGGAAGCCGGCACCAGATAATATGCGCATTGTTTGTTGCAGCCAACACGTTGCTGAGTAATTACACGATGTCCTGGGGTGAGACTGATGACTGACAATATTTTTCTTCAATAAAAGAGGCCCTGCCCATAGCACAAGGCTTAGGATGTGCAATAAACTCTGATGATTATTTATTTACTTGTAATATTCGATAACAAACCGCACTGAAAAAGCGCTAAAGGTCAGCACGTCGTGTTCCTGTGAAATAAAGGTGTTTAATAATCCTCTGCTTGAGTCAGACTTTACAAATGTGGAATATAAAGTACATACGTCAAGAAAATTCACACTGTGGTTATCTCACCCAGAGAGCATAATGGAGGGGCCTCGTGAGACCCAGGCGCCTATGTGGTCTTTTTATGCGTAATCAATGGAAATTGTGAGGAACTCAAATCAGGACACAAAGCACCCGGCGCTGGCTTCCTTTCCCCCCTCATGCTGGTCTGAGCGTGTCCTGAGGGTATGTGGTGATGACAGGGGGGAGGGAGGGGAGGGAGGGGAGGGCTCACTTTCACACACAGGCCATTTCATTTGGGATGGAGCCGGGTAATTTACTGATGAAGGATCATTTTCCTTAGAATTCAAATACAGAGGCTGTAAATCTTAAAGGGGGGGGCGGGTCACGCTCCACAGAGGCTCCCGCCACCTGCAGCCATTTTCATCAGACGGAGGGGAACTCAAAAAAATCCTCCTGGGGGCCACAAAACAGGGGCCACATGTGGTGATCAATACGTTAAAGCCAAAAGGATACCGGGTTTCCAGCTAATCAATGCGCTAAAAAATTAACTGTCCACATATTTATTTTTCTGGGGAAAAAAAGTCAAAACTGTTATATAGTTCCAGCTGGTTACGTTTTGGTTTTGAGCTGTTAGTTAGAAAAAAAAACAACTATTAAAATACGTCACCATGGGTTCAGGACACTCTTGAAGACATTTTCCCAATTTTCTAATATTTAATAGATGATCCTGCATTTTACTGAGCAGCCTTTAGCTTGTTCAGGCACGGGGCGTTCTTGGTACATGCTTCGGACTTCGTTGCCACCAGGAGAATCAGACTGAGGGGAGGAGAACATCAGCTGACAATCATCTGTCACATTTATTTGTTTTAAAATACACAACTGTGCAGGAAAATATTCCACTGGCTCCCCCTCTGTGAAGGTCAGGAGACAAAAAGCAATCTGTGAATGTGACTTTTGGGTGCAAATATCTAAATCGGAATTAGTAAAGGAACACATTAAAGCCACATTATGTAGAAATATAATAAAGCTAATACTTTCACCTGTACATTTAATCCTGACTCTGGCCTTTAACAGCTCGACTTGCTATAAGCTACAGTACCGTGTATATTAAATTATCCTACTTTTTCTCTATAATCTAATTCTATCTAAATAAAATGGCTTGATAAAGCCAAAATGAATTGAATGAGTTGTTCATTGACTGACTTGCTCAACATTAAAACCTAAAAGATTTGGAAAACCTGCTAAAAAATTCAATGGATAACTTCTTTAACAAATTTCTTACACACTTCAATTTCATTAACACCTAAAATAGACTTTCAGCGTCTCCACCCGCTTAAAAAAAAGAAAAATACATGCAAATTACTGTCGTAACTGTTGTTTTCTTGTGTAAAAGCAGGTACTCACATGACACGTTCAGCGCCGAGCATCATGTTCTGGTGTCACTGACGTCACCGATCTGCACTTCAGAAGACAAAAAAAAAAAAAACTTGAATAACATTATTTCTTGCTTCAAATAAATGTAGAAATTTAGAAATACATGGGTTTTTTTTAAGGTTTAAGCAGAACAGGAGAGGAAGAGAAGCAGCTGTATATCGAGACTCATCTGATTCCACGACTTTGTATAGAAACACACATCGTTTACAGTGCTGAAAGGTTAACTGTGTACTTGAATAAATAAAAAGAGGATTATTTTAGGTAGTGCCACGCGTCCGCCCTCCGTGAATACGACAGCGTTCATCTCAATCAGCTTTCATAAAAGTGAAAACACAGTCTGAAGAACAGAATTGTCTCTTCTCATTTGTGTCTTTTTCCTGCTTTTTCTTTTTTTCTTTTTTGTCCGCAAAGATTCCCGATGTAATTGGTTCGTGAATGTGACCTTTTTCTCATGATGAACGGTCCGTCAGCCGGCTGCCCACAGGACGAGAGAGCGGCCCTTCATATAGAAAAGTGTCTTATCTGGCGAGGCTATCTCGCTAGCATGCTCATGATTCTGACGAGCAAGAATAAGCCGCGCATAATTGGATACTGTTAACTTCTTTCACACAACGGGGACTTTGAAATGCCACGGCCAAAAGAAAGCATTAGCCTCATCCAGCAAGGATGTGCTGAATGTCCTGCAAGAGATGTGGAAATGAGATAGCGCGAGATAAAGCTGAATAGCCAAAGTGTTTGAAATGCCTCATTTGCACCACATGAGTCAGACCATGTTTGGTCTCAGTGGGAATGTCTGGCCTGACCTTAAAGAAAGAATTCAGCAAGGCAGTCACAGTTGATCACAGCTGACCTCTTTCACATTTGGCACAATGGTCTTTTTTTTTTTTTTTTTCTTTTTTTTTAATTATCTGAGCCTCAAACTGTTGAGGTTAGAGTAAATAAAAAGTGCTGAAGGATGGAGAGAGAACAAAAATTTAACGACCCATCCAAGAATGAATAAAAAAACAACCCCACAGCTCCTCAGTTGTGCTTGGACGAGCTTGGCAAAAACAAGAATTCTGACACAAAATACTCAAACTAAACGGCCCGGCGTTTCCACAGTCAACTATGAGGTTTGTTCTGATCGTTTTACACACTTTGCCCCCCCAAAAAACCATCAGCATAGAGGTGGAAATTAAAAGTTCAGATTTGTGTCTGTAGGCATCAACATTCAAATCACTGACTGTATAAAATATGGACGCAGCAAATACACAAGTGCCTTAAACGTGCATTCTTAAAATGGCCAGCAGAGGGCGACTCCACTGGTTTCAAAATGAAGTCAGATTGTATGTAATCCTATGAGAAAATGACCTGATTACCTCAGTCAACAGTTCCCTAATGAGTTCATGGTCTCAATCAAGTCCTCTTCAATACAGCATGAAGTTCATTTTGTAAATTATGGCCCCAGGAAGAGCGCCTAGCTTTCAAGTCAACTTTCGTAGTCGCCAAACTGTGAAATCACATCGTCGCGAGGTGCACAGGGCCAAAAAATACTTATTCACATAAGCTACTGTGTGAAAGAAGCAGCTGTAAAATGGTGGATACACTTTTTGAGCACCACAACCACCACAAAAATGCCTCGTTTCACAATTACAAGCTGAGCCATTTGGTCTGATAGAAGTCGGAGAGTCCAGAAGAGCCGCAAGATTAAATAATTTTTATTCCTGTTCAAGTTAGCTCGGCGCTAAACCAGAAGTTAGCCAGCTCGGTCAGCGGAAGTCTCACACTCTTTGGGCTCTTTGGGCTCTTTTGGCTTCAGGGGCAACTTTGCTGCTTTGATACGCATGAACGGGCTCCAATTTTGATCTTCTCTGTAGCTTTCGCAGTCTTTTGATATGTTGTGTAGAAGGTTTAACTGTAAGCATGCTAACAGTTGCTAATTAGCACAGCTGAAATGGTGGGAATGTTAACGATAACGTTTCGTAATCAAACTGGAGGAGCTGAATAAGAACGTGTTCCCAGAATTTAGCGGCGATCCATCAAATAGTCATTGAGACGTTTCACTCAAGGCCGTCTAACTGAGGCGTTAAAGGAAAAGCTAAACACACGGCAGCGATCTCTCAATCAAACCACTTGATTGTTAAACAACCTGCATCGCTGATGAAAATCTGAGTGACTGAGGCAGAAATGTTCACAGAAAGTTGTGTTCACATTATGTTTCCGCCACAGTTCCGTCCTCGCTCTCTGACTCCTCTTAAGCAGGAAGATCTCCTCATTTTTAGACATTTTCTTCTGCCGATGTGTTCTGTATTATATCTTTGAGAGGATTACAAAGTCAGATTCGTTCCTCCGGAGGCCAAATTTTAATGCCAATCCACGTTCGCTATATTTCATTTGGAAACGATCAGACTGACAGACCTAAATTGCCGTCCCAGGCTAAAAACATGTAAATCCCCAGTTGTGGTTGGAAAAAACTTTCAAAACAAGAAACTTCTAATCAGCTCAGTATTTCCGGAGTCAAAACGAATGTCGAGATCAGGCTTGTCATTTCTCTGTGTGCAAGTTCTTGCTTCTCTGCTCCGTCAGCAAACTAATCACGTCACTACAAATCTCACACTAACTGTTTTCAAATCCTAAAACAAAAAGAACGAGTCTGTTCACAAAACTGGCACATTTCTCCTGAGTCGCCTGTCAGGGCGTCACAAACATGCCGTTCCTGCTATTTTTGTGTATCTGTGATGTTAAAGCCTCCGTTTGGATGATTCACAGCTCGGCTCGCCGTGTTCCAGCGTTTTTACATGATGTCATTGAGGTTTCTCCCTGAAGATGAATGTGATGTTATTGCGCCGCCGACAGTCTTCTATAAGTCTCTCCGATGACTACGTGACAGAGGCGCCGTTGACAGTTTTGCAACCATTTTTGATTTTTATCGAGGAAATGATTTCAGCAGACGTGAACCACAGAAATCTCAAACATCGATCAGAAAAGCTGCAGGTCGCTCGGCAGCCGCGTTTGTGTTCTTAAACTGTATTTCTCTTTCGTGTTTATTTTCATGCAGGGCGAGCTAAAGTGCAATAACCTCCGGCTGCAGGTCGTCTGATTCCCCATGAGGTGGTCGTTCATCACTTTGGTTCTGGAGCGGCCCTCCGAGGCAGCGCTGGTATCCGTCGCGGTAACCGATCGGAACAGAGCTAATGTAGGCGGGAGATTGTTTCCATATGGGAGCCTGTTTTCAAGCACACTCGGTCGGCTCGGGTCTGAGAACCGGCTTCATCTGCTCCGTTGACCCAACTCGAGCGTGCAATGGGAAGCGGTCAGACAAGTTTTCGTCCACCTTTTCACCTCGGTGGATAAAATCAGGTGGAGATTCTCAACAGAGATGAAATTTCGTATGTGAGAATGAAACTCACTTATTTCAACCAACATAATTTAGTCTTTAAACTAAATATTCTACCTTCAGGCTCTCTTTCAAAACTTGAAGCCCACCGTACAATATTCGGGAGCTGCTTGAGCACAAAAAAACCAAAGAAAAATTCACGCATTAACACCCGAATGTGCCTCGACTGTATGGCTCCAGAACTGGGGCAACAATTAGCACGTTCATTTAGGTGTCATGTTTCACATTGTGGAGGGGGGAATGTAAATATGTGTGGCTGCCGACTTACTTCCTATTGTTCCCTTTTCCCACTGAAGACAGAATGCAGACTTTGACAAAGAGGTTTAAGATTGTGATTGTGGAGTTTTTGCCGATTCTCATTGAGTCAAAAGTGGAATATTTTGCTTTAACGACAGCAATCGAGCCTGAATGGACTCCACTAATCCGCAGTAGTGATGTCAGTCTGGTTGCCATGGTTATAACTACGTACGATTATTATCCACGAGCCTGTTCTCCGTTTGGGAAAGATGTTCGACCGTTAGGAAGAGAAACTGACTGGAGGGGGGCTTACTTACTTACTTACTTACTTACTTACTTACTTACTTACTTACTTAGTTAACGGGGTTGAGGTCAGCTGGCCATGACAGTCAGGACTCTTCGGTCTTCAGGTGTGTTTCCGTCTCTCCGGCAGCAAAGCTTGGTATTGATCTTCTGATGGTCTGGTCAGATTGGCGTCGCCTGGCTCTGATCCAGTTTTCGATGAACCCAGTTTTTTGTGTTAAATGCACCCGCCCCCCCCCCTCCTTAGAAATCTGGATAGGCGACTTTTCTGTACCTAGTGAAGCTGCACATCTCCTGCGTACGACATCAACCAGGATGCAAAATGTTAACTGTGACATATTCAGAAAAAAGAGTCAAGTGCTCTCCCTCCTTCATCTGCATGATAATGACTAATGTGCCACTTTTAGACCACTGTAGTCTTTGAAATGTATATGAAGTGTTTTGTACTTGGGTTGTCAGAATAAAAGACTCTTTCTCTCCAGTTCATAACGCCGCCCTCCTCCCCCCCCACACACACTTCCTGTTTCCTTTCCTCAAACACTTCCCTCACTTCTCGCCCTCTCAGTCCTCAAACGAGCCTCTATCTGCCCTCTTCTCTCAGGGCACAGTCTTTGACCTCTCCGCTCTCCGGACTTGAAACGCTCGTGTTGTGTGATGTGGAGTCCGACACATACGCCTGCCCGAGCTCGACCCCTGCGGTTCAGCTCCACGCTCCAAAGTTACAGAGCTCCCGCAGCGATGTTGGCGCGGCTTCAGAGGATGACAGCCGATGGCGGAGAGGGCGAGCTTCAACTGGAGGATGCGTCCAGAGGTCCGGCCTCCTGTTGTGCAGGGTCCCAGGTGTGCATCCTTTCATGGACATAATATGTTCTCTTTTTTTTTCTCCCTGCTTCTCTTTTGTGCATCCTGGGCGAATTAGCATGTGATGCGAGTGCGGCAGCGACTGAAGGGGACGGGAGGGAAGTTAACCGAGGAGGTTAATGGAGAAATGTCAACCGCGGGCGACCGGAGGCAGCGGGGGAAAAGTAGAGGGATTACTCTCAACTTTGCAAAGACACAATTACTGTTGACTCATTCTTATCCAGTATCTGCTGGCACCAATTAGTGTGCACTTAATGTCAATGTGAGCTGTGATTGACTGGCGGGCACTGGCAGTAGAATACCTCCTTTAATCCATTTAGTAATTAACGATATGAAATGAGATATCCCCCCGTGTTAAAAGTGCCCGAAGCAAAAGGCTGCATGGAGAGAAAGAGTCGTAAAAAAAAAAAGAAAAAGAAAAAGAAAAGCGATGATTAGTGAACACCCGAACCCCCTCGAGGACGACAATTTGACTCGTGGTTAATATGCAATGACTGAACAAATATTTTACCAGTACAATCTTCTGTAGCAAAGGCAGGAGGTGTGTAAACCAGATAAATGACTCAACAGACATCCAATTTCAATGGTTTATGCCAGAGTAGTAAAAACGACAGCAGCTCGGCTCCTGTGCGCCGCCGCCACAATATTTAAATTATACTGGTCCGACGTGGGAAGCCATCCTCTCCCTGTGCCGCTGAGCTGAATGCCAGCCGGAGAAAACTGGGATTACTCATTCGATATTTCCAATCTTTGTCTGGAAGCTGAAAATATTGGGATTTGTGATTACAGTCATTGTTGTAATATTGATTCATGCGTGGGCAGCCGCAGCTGCAATTTCACTCATGCCGAGCTGCGGTTTGAAATACAGTTCTCAACAAAAGGGTAAACAGTTACTGACAAAGCAATTTTCCACTCAAGGTCTCCATAATACATTAAGAAAGGTTTAACCCGAGCCCGTAGATCACAGCGTGAAAACCAAACTACATTTCACTGGCTGGATGCCTCCCGTATGACAAGACTTGTAATTACAACAGAATATAAATAAAAAGCCTCTTCGGGACAGAATGCATAGTCATCTAAGTCGTGTACGCTTCTTAATTAAACACCTGAGAACAAACTGATCTTGGCTTAATCACTTTGCTTCCTTTTCGTCGGGTGCAAGAAGTGATAACTGGGTTCAGAGGAGCTGAAGGTCGGACGGGTCAGCCAGTAAGAGGACAGCTTGGTTTTGACTCGGTGCTCCAGCACACCAGATCCACCGACACAGTTCAGCTTTTATTTAAAACTGCTCTGAGTTTTATATCAACATAGGAGGAAAAGACTCCCACAGAGCAAAACATATTGAAAAACACCTTGAGTTAATGTTCATGTTCATGAGACACCCACAGAGGAGGTGTCTTTTTTTTTTGACATCATTTTTAACGTTCATCTTTAACAACCCTGCGACGTCTTTACAGAGTCCAGAATGAAGATTTCAGTGGCGTCACTCTGTCAGCCTGGATTACAGACGTCCAGAGGACAACTTCTCGTGGTTCAGAACTACAGTTTCAATGACGTCTTTCTTGGACTCACTTCATGTGCTCAGATTTAGAAACCCGACACTAAAGAAGTTGGGATTGTGTGCCAGTAAAGCAGAATGTGCTAATTAGGCTCAGTTGTTCTCAATCAAGCACGCTGACTGCAGTGGAATCAGTTTTACTGAATACCACGCGTAGGTCGTCTAACCTCGGAAGAACAGCCCGACTCTGCTATTGCCAAACTTAAAAAAAAAAGAGAGATGCGGCTCAATTTGAAATCTTTCTTTCTCATGTTTTTAGCAGCTACAACAGGGGAGAGCGATGTGAGCGAGCTCACTGCTTGAAGGTGAGACGTCCAAGATTACAACTGGTGCTGCTGCGACCAAGTGGCGCAAGAAGTTTAACTCAGTATTAAGAGGTGTTTTAATCCACATTTCATGAACTGTGTAGAAGCTTCCATCTCTTTTATACGCTGTTCCCTGAAGGTCGTTAAAGCTTCTACATGAGACATTTCAGATCATCAGCAACACGTCTCCTCATTAGTAACGTTCTCAACTTAGAAAGGAACAATTTATTTGTTCTGCCGAGGTTTGAAGTCAGTGTTACATATTGCTTTGCTTGCTAGCGGTCCCCGCTAACACTGGCTACCAAGATCGCTCCTCAGGACGCCACGGCTCAACTCTGTCTTTACAGAGCGAGAAGCTGTTTACTCCTATATTTATATTTAATATCTCCTATAAAACATTTAACTGTTTACCTGATATGGATGTGAAAAACTCTTGACAGTTTAAAGTCTTAGTTTATTTAAACCCTCAGTGTGCTGAAGCAGAGTGAGAACAATAAAATCATTTCATTGTCCTGTTACCAACACACACACACACACACACACACACACCTCATTTAAAGGAAACCTCTCTGTGACTGATCTCTAAAACCAGACAAAGAATGGGTGAAATGTGTTGGTGAGACGTTTTGGCCACACGTTTTTATTCTTCCGGTGCTTCAATGGTTGCTGAGCGTGGCGGCAGGAACGGGAGCGGCTGAGAACAATACGGAGCAAGTCTTTCATCAGACATCAGTCATCTCATCTTCCATCTCATCCCCCTCCGTTTCACCCTCTGCCTCGCCTTCTTCCTCCTCTTCCTCCTCTGATGTTACATCCAGCTCATCCATCTGGGAGACGCACTTTGGACACGAGCAGACGAACAGGTAGTTTTCCCTGAGAAGGAAAAATATTACACCAGTCACATTGTCGCACCTCTAACAACAGCTCAATTAATTAAGAGGTGTTTTTATGCTCTGCTCTTTAGAAAATGACAGCATATCATTATTTTATACTGTAATTAATGCTTATGATGCTAATAATACTTTCCTCTGGTGTGATATTTGGGGCCCCATGTAGGTTCACACCAGCAGAGTGTGAGTGGTACCAGAGCTGCGAACTATCACAGGTTGCAGTGAAAAGTTTACGCGACACACAAAACAAACTTGATCTCTTTTAGTGTCGGGGTGCAATTCAAGGATGGACATCATGCTGATCAATGAGGAGTGTGAGCACAGCGGTGGCCCTCTGACCCCGAGCGTCTCTGCCTCAAGACTGCTCATTATTGCCTGGAAGGCTTTTTATTGATCCAGATGGAATCTGTGACCCCGTTCAAGTGATTCATCAGAAGTCAGACGTTTACCTCAGGATTTTGTGCCTGCTATGACGGCTTCGGTCCCGCTGACAGCAGTCCAGGTAACTGATGCAGATCTCCTGGAAATTCAAAGAAAAACAAAAAGCTGAACGCTCAACATGAAGTTATTGAGCCCAGAAGTCTTAAAAAAATGACAGTTTAGCATCGTGAACATGCTACTGGACTTTTTTCTTATTCCCGTTTCTCCCCATCACGCAGGAAGCTGCGGCATCCTTCCATCTCTCTACACAAAGCGCTCCTGTCTTAGGCAGCATTCAAAGGAGAGCTCTGCTGTGAAAGTAACACGGCTGCTGTGACATTACTGTGCCGCGCAGATGCAAGGCTTCTCAATCTTTCTGACAGCTTGACAAACCCACTCCAATCCTTAAAGTCTCTGCCTTCTAATACCGTCTGACAAGGGAGCACACAAAGCTAGAGAGGGATGTTCTGGCCCGTCTATCCCCGGACAGAATTAATCACTCCAAACCCAGGCGCGTCAGCTGACCTCTCCTGGGTTGATGTCACTGAGGGCGCTGAGCTGGAGCAGGAAGTTGTTTTCTGGGAATGACGCCTCTGCGTTGGGTATACAGCTGTGGTTACCTGCGGGGGTCAAAGAGGCGACAGAAGGGTCGTCAGTCGGCCTCGTGAGCAAGAACAGCGACTTTAAACTGAAGCGTTGACGTGACTTACACGAGCTTTGAAGCAGAAACAGTCCAGAGCCCTCGCAGTTGAGAAAGTCTCCGGTTTCTACAGAGAGAACAGACACATTTCTAACCTTTGTCGAGATCTGATTATAGGTTGCATAACAGTTACAGCAATGTCACGGTGTCGATGCAACGACGCAGACAATAACACATAACACTCGCTCACACAATACGAGCACTGCAAATCTGCTCAGCTGAGACAAAAATAATTTACTCCAAATAATAACTGCAACACTGAGATAAAACTGTGACCTTTCTCAATGTCCTTGTACAGCTGGTCGATGAAAGAGTCCAGCTGCTCCCTCTGCTGGGCGGGAAGCTCCAGTGAATCGCAGGCGTGAACCCACTGACTCAGAGAGCTGGAGGAGGAGAACGGAAGCGCTGTGAATGTTCCTGCACTGAGCTGACCTCTGCACACAACAGTGTTCTTATACTGTACAGGTGTTTTGTGTTGATATGTATTGTATTCTGTAAAAATTCACAGTGTTCCATCTTATTATAAGTTGTATATACATTACTCAAAGTTAGGAATATTGGGAAATGTGTCACATTATTTTTGGGGGCCAAATTATTTACAAGACACACTAGAAAAAAATCAGAGACGTCACAGAATAAACAATCAAATGAAACACTAAAATATCCCAATATACCCAACTCATGTTGAGCAGCTGTAGTTGGGTTTGGGCCTGTTTGAAGCAGAAGTGCAGGACGACAGAGGCGAGAGTTTACCTGGTGCCGATGCCTTGTCCGTTAGTTCCCACGAGAGCAAACAGAGAGCGGAAACCCTCGGGGACAAACCACTGCAACACGACCACATCGTCAGTTATCCATCAGCGCCGGATGATTATTAATTTAATCAAACCTCTTTCAGACTGAATGAAATGCAACATCAGCCATATATCAAGCAGTTGTTTATGATGAATGCAACTGATGTTTATTGACCTTTAAGGATTCATTAATTTTTTATAAAGGTTTTCATTGTTTGTTCATTGTTGACAGTGAAATAACTACAAGCTCAGTTTTAAATCGCTTTTAATAATGATGGTTATTATAAGTTGTCCCCACTATCTGAACCAGCCCCAGTTACATCAGCATATAAATATTATTCTGGATGTCACAACAATATCATAATAAACAATTCTGTAGCAAACTGCCAATGTGGTAAAGTTAAAGTTAAAGGAGCTGTACGAGAAAACATGAAGAAACGTGAGACGTCACAGTCGAGTTGTTTCTTTCTTACCCGATTGAGATGATCATCGTAAAGTGCCGCCTTGAAAAGGCTGTGTAACAAGGCCAACTGCCCCTGAAGAAACAAAAAGTTAGAGATGGAACAATTATTTTACATAACAGAAACACATCATACACACACGTGGCCGCGGAGGGAATTAAAACCCGTCAGGAGGGAATAACTCCGTCATGCTTTGCTCCCGCAGCTGTAAAGAACCGTGAGCACGACGTCGTCTTTGAACTGCCGGACTTCACACGTTTTGCACTTCAACAATTTCACATTTCGAGCAGAAGTAACGTGACGATAACTTACTCTGAACTTCTCTCCCAGGAGCTTATGGGCGATCTCCTCCTCCTCGTTGGCCGCCCGGCTGCAGAAGTGCGAAAACAGCTTCTGCCAGTGTGCTTTGTCTTTGGCCTGGACGACATTAACAACAACCAGTGTCGGTCAGTTATTGTAGCGTATTTCATGTTGTCAGTGTGCAGTTTATCTTTGTTAAACAAGCCTGATGTCTTTTGAAGGATAATCTCTACTGAACTCTTGGTCGTGTCTGCTCCAAGAGAGGAAAATATTCTGATATTTCTTTATTTGTCATTCCTGATTCCCTGTTCAATCAATGCAGCTGCAAAATCTGCACAACCTACATATTCAGATCACCACCTTATACATTTGTTATACAGAACTTGTTAGCAGATATATCAGCATTCATCAGGAGCGATGTTTATGACCACCTAATAAATGCAAGTCCAATATTCACGCTTGTTTTGGCTCCTGTGGGAAATATCCCTCAGTGTGTTGAGCAGCGAGATGCGAACTGTGTCTGGAGTGTAAAGTCAGCTCATGAGAAGCTTTTTTTTTTTTGCAGAATTAATTTGCCTGCTGGACACGAGGTCGAGGAGAACAAACCGAAACAAAGAGCTGAAAGACACTAAAACACCGTGACGACTCTCTGCTGGTTTGTTACGATGTTACCTTCAACCATCTATTGTTTCTAGAAAAATATGAATTAGAGCAGCTATAAAGCTTTGAGATGAGAGGTAGGCAACACTCCAAAGCTTTTTTTTTTCCAGTAGCTTGTTTCAAGTGAGGAATATCATGTAACTGACGACGTTCACAGCTTCAAACATCATCGGTGCTTCATTCATTCACAGCTTTAACAAGTTCGCAGCTAAAGTATTCAAACGGCACGTTAGTGGGATGAGAAGAGAGAAGAATACATGAGAATATTTATAAAGACGCAAAACATTTAAACCTATGAACAGCACTTCCTCCAAATATGATTCCTTCTTTTATTCACGTTTGTTCATTAAGTACTTTGAGTCGGATAGTTTTAATGTATACACTTAGATTTCTAATGCACATGAGAAGGATATAAGCAAAAGCTTGAGTTGTATTTATGTAATGAGCCTCGTGTCATTCTCTAACAACATCACATCACAACTCAGATGAAACGACACATAAATATCAACCACGAGGTTTAAACACGAGTTTCATTCAGCACCACCTGAACGAAACTACACCATAAAAAAAACATACGTAAATGTTTCGTATCAGACAAAAAAAACCACACGAGACTGAAACTATTTATTCAGTGAGGTGTGGTAGTCGTGCCACCAGATGTCACTGTGTGTGCCGAGTTTTGCTTTATCACAAGACGTCTACTTGGGCAAAGTTAACACCATAAAGTTTGTATTTAAAGGACAGAACAACGACGAGTGAGTGATAGAAATCTAGTGCTTTGTTTTGTAAGAATACATGCAACATAAGTGCAAACACCGGAACCTCACAGACCTCCAACAGAGACTCACCTGTTTGACAGCAGCGACCATCCGGGCCATCAGCATGATGCTGGAGGTCTCCGGCGGATAGTGCATGCTCCTGAACAGAAGACAGGTGAGCTCTCATTAGAGTGAGTCGTCGCATTAAAAAAGAAACAGCACGTTCACGACCATATCGGCCCAAAGCTCTGTCACCTCCACGCATCCTTCAGCTTGTTGATGGGATGGTCCGGATCTTCCTGGGAGGGACCCAAACACAGAACTCGATGGTACTGATCCGCTGCTGCTTGTCGACACTCGCTGCTGCAGTACATCACCTGAAGACGGAGAAGGAGAAAGAGAGCAGGTAGAGAAAAAACACAATTCACTTCAGGAGACGGGTATAACAATATGAGTTGAATCAAACATATAATAAACTTCTGGTCTCCTTGTAGCGACCTTTGTTCCCCCCCGCATGCTGCTCGGTCTCCTCAACCACTAATTGAAAATCACCGTTCATCGTCTCCTAGCAACTGTAATTGTGTGAGGTCGCTGCAATCAGGACGTTATTCATACGTCTTGTGCAGAAAGGGGAATCGGATTTGTAGCCATGGGAGACATTTCCCACCGGTCCAGCTGAATAAAGCACCCATGAACAATCACACAGTTTTTATACGTGGAAATAATTGAGCTCCATACAGATGAGGATTTAAAATCAGAAACAGCTGCCAGACCTCTTTTACCAAACCAGTCTTTTTACCTCAAAAACACAAGTTTGACTGGCGTCCCGCTGCCTCCATCTATTGGTTAGTTTACTGTTATTGTGTGACTTTGGTCCGAACTAAAGTGGAGAACTAACCTGTATAACTTGTATTTTGTACTGTATTTTGAAAAGTATAAATAAAGTTGTCATTATAAGCAGCTTCAGGAACATGAGACACTTTGCTGCAGTTGTGTGTGCAGCCTTTAAAATAGATGCAAAAGTGCAAATACAGAGAAAGTGTCATGGATAAGCACTTTGTCTGCGTCTGTCACTGAGACTGACAGATTTTTTTCTCAGTTCTGGCCTCTAGAAATCAATGAACGAGTCATATCAACCCTCGCTAACGCAGTGGAAGTTCCACTCTGACCAGAGCTAGCTTTAAATCGATATGTTTCCTGATCGAACCACTTTTTCCAAAGGATCTTTCTTCTGTTAAGGCATTTAAAAAAAAAAACCCAAAATCAATCGAGTCTCCGAGCCGACTGGCGTCCCGATCGTGCTGACCTGGCACTGAGGGCAGGCCTGGTGCAGCTCCGGTCGGACGCGGCACAGCTCAGGATGAGGGAGGTTGAGTCCGGGGATGCCGCTGAGTCTCCTCGCGTTCTCCTCGGCGGTCTCCAGAGCACGTAAGCAGTAATCACAGGCTGGACGAGCAGAGACGCAGCAGAGCAGACGGACAGAGGTGAAACACTGAGACAACAAGGTTTCTAAATCAAACTCTGATCACATACTTTTACTTTTTGGCCTTCAAAACCAGGAGAGACAACTTGTGCCACATCACGATGTAAAGACAAGATACTGTAAAGTCTTACATCACCATGACAATATAATACTGATTGTAACTGTTAGTTTCTTAACATCTCACCTTTATATTTGTACAAAGCATTCCACAGGAACTGGGCAGAGACCAGAGGCCGCTCCAAAAATATGACATCTCCCTTCTTTATGCTCCTTTTGGCGAAGAGACCTTTACCCTGAAAACATGGAGAATATCACACCAACACAGTCAGGTCCACTGGGAAACACACAACGGCTGCGACTGATTATTATATTCATCAACAGTAATGATCTACGCCACGCGATGTCGCCATTTTCTCTCTTTCTGTCTTCTTTTTCAGGCATGCAAAGAATCTTTGGATATGTGAGGCCACGAAGGATCGTAGCAGTGCATCCTCCAAAAACTGGGAAAAGAAGGAGCATCTGTGGGCTGCATCTGGACGAGCCTTCAGATTGGGACAGCCTTCGCACGGCATAGTTACGTAATTGGCCCTGAAATGCTCCTCTGAAGGATGCAGACCCTGAACTGAGACACAGCAAGTGTCTCTGAGGCCGCTTTTCACAGCAACAGCGTCTCCGGTCTCGTTCGGTGGAGCAAACAGGCCGACGTCCCGCTGCTTCGCCACCCGTCCTGGTCTCAGCTGTCCCCCTGTGTCACATCCCCCTGGTGGTTCTGGTGGTTCTGGTGGTTCTGCTCTCGGTTCTGGCTACTGGATGCTGCACTGTTTTGCGATTGTGGAGTCCAACAGCTACGTTTTACACATGCGTGAATCACGGTCGGCTACTTTCATTTTACAGAAGGACCTCGAGTAAAAACTAAAAACAAGCTGTATACAAGAAACAACATCTGAACACATCACATTTATTATGAAAGGACTTCGTTCAAGTAGTTTTCAATATTTCTTATTTGTGTTTTTAGCCCAATGTTGTAAAATAAACTCTCCTTCCAAACTCGTAGGAAGGACGTTTGACTCCACTGCTGCGTTCCTAATGAATTAATGATTTTTGATATTATACTGCAGATGTATTATACTTCTACAAGGTTATTAATTCATGTTTGCAAGTCAAACACTGTCAAATATTTAACTATATTATCTAAAAAATATATAATAAATACCTTTTCTCCACTTAATGTTGTGAAGACTTTGTTTCTGGACTTCTGGAGCGTCGTTGTTTACACCATTTACTTTCTATTTGCCTTGAATTTAGTAGTAAAATCTCTTTAATACTGTTTTGTATTTGAACTTATTGCGCAGGGAAACAGTTGAATTAATCTGCAAATATTTGGATTATCTGATTAGTCTTTTTCTTGGTTATATTGACAGGAGGTTAAATGTACCGTGGACTAAATACAGTGGTGATACGCTACCGTTGTTTTTTTTTTAATCATTACAAGGACTATTTTCACTGTCAGTTAATGTATTGATTAACCAGACAGTTGTTGTTAATCTATTAAATGTCCTCAGATGTTTTATCTCGTCCAGGTAGCAGACACTGAGGGACCCACTCCACATTTAAATGTTTGTGGATCTATTTTGATGAATGTTGCAGCTTAAAGCACATCAAACTAAACGTGACAAACCAGGAAATAACTCAACTGAATTGATAACTCTAATCTATATATTGATCACCGACAGATATTCAGTTTACTGTGTCTTCTACTGACTAAAATACATTGATCATTCCTCTGCAGACTGAATCATGATCTCTTCTCCCACCAACATAAAGAGATATACATTTAATTATCTGGTGTCAGTGACGTGTTATGATATAAATATCTTCTGACTCCAGAACCAGAACCAGAACCCCTCTGCTAGTTTTGGACTCTGAACAAATCTCTATCCGTCAGGGAACACTCTGCTCCATGCACCGGTCCCCGGGTCCTCCTGGTGCCAGTGAGCCCGGGCAGAGTGAGCCCTGCCCCGGGCAGCGATCCTCCCTGACAGCCGCTTCTCGCTCCGTATAAACTCACATTTCGGTGTGAATCCGTTTCGACCGACAGAATCGGAACCGGCTCACCTTCAGGTTGTCTATAAATCGGACGTCCACGCTCGCTGCAGCTTTGCCGGGATCCACGCAGAAGGAAAACATGTCATCCAGGGGAGCCGCCATGTTTGTGACGACCTTTCCCCTCTGAACCCGCGACGACACGGAGGGTTGTGTGTTCAGAGCCGCGGCAGCGACCCCTGCTGGAGGAGCAGGGAACTGCAGGGGCAGCAGGCGGCTTCATGGAGACTAAATGAGAGTGTTTTTAATTTAATATCAAGAGCTTTTTTTTATTATTCTGGATCTTTAGTTTAATTAGATGAGAGTTATTTGTTTAGTTTAATTATTTCCTTAATTATTTATTTAGTTTTAATGTACTTTAAGCCACAAATGTCAGTTATTTGGACAATAAAACCAATAAACCAACGTCTCTTCAGATTATAATCAAACTGAAATGTGTCTCTTCAGCCTCTCAGGTCCCCGGTGGTATTACATGTTCAGTCTGAAGGTGTACAAGGTGTTTTGGTTTCAAAGGGTTCAGTTAAGACAATAAAGAAAACCTGCAGGCAGCTGGAGGACGGCTCTGATGCAGGTCGTCTAACCACCTGGTAACGTCTCCATCACTAGAATGAAACAGGGCAGCCAGGAAATCATAAAATCAATGTTTTAAATAAAACTGTGGGCATCCAAGGTTACACAGGTAGAAGGATAGGTGTAGGACCATGATGCACCTGGGTCGGCAGAGGTGTGCAGGACTGTTTTGTTTCTTTCTTTGTTTGCTTGTTTTAAAGAGATAAATAAACCTATTTTTGTCCACTCAGTATGTTGTATTGTTGATGTTTTGTCTCTGGGGAAGACAAAACAGTTGACAAAAGTTGGGAAAGACACAAAAACACGAAATGGACCTTTAATTTTTCCTCATTAATGATATCATGCTACTTTTCACGTCACTGTTTAACTCACAGTTCACACCTGGCATAATAAACTACCACAGTGGTGCAAGAAACAACACACTTATTTAAATGATTTAATATTCTTGATTCTGTTGATGATCTTTTTTGATTTATCGGTCAATGATTGATCAATTTAATGTATGGAAACAGTGAAAAACTACTTAAAATGCCTCAGCGATGACTCGCTCACCTGCCAATACAACCAAGACAGGGACGAATCAAATAATCCAAATATTTGCAGATTAATTGATGGATTAATTATCTAATCATACAGTTAATAATATGACAAATAAATTCAAGGTATATAAAATAAATTCAAGGTAAATAGAAAGTAATGTTCAGTAAATGATGCAAACAGTCAAGCAACGACGCTCCGGAAATCCAGAAACAAACACAAAATCACAACATTAAGTGGATAAAAGTTATTTATTATATATATTTTTTTAGATAATATAGATAAATATTTTACAGTGTTTGACTCGCAAACATGAATTAATAACCTTGTAGAAGTATAATACAAAACAAATTAAAAACACTAGCTCATCGTCATCAGCAGTTTAATAATAAAGTTAATACTTTCACATTGTACAAAATCATTATTTCATTAGGAACACAGTTAAAAAAAACAGTCAGACGTCCTACGACTCAGGAAGGAGAGTTTAGTTTACAACATTTGGCTAAAAACACAGATCAGACAGTCGAGTTCTGCAGGTCCACAGTGCAGCTGACACGGTGGATCCTTTATTATTCCCTCGTCAGTGTTTTCTGTCAGAATAAATCAGCGCTGCAGGGTTCAGAGCTGAGAGGCTGACAGACAAATATACAGAGGACCCGTCGCCATTATTACAACACAACTGACCGACAAACCAATCAAATGAATCAGCCGATGAGTTTATTGCAGGTGGATCAGCAGCACCGTGTGTTGGTGGACGATGAATAACAAACAGGTAAAGGTAGGCAGGTAGATACCTGGTGTGTCCAGCAGAGGGCACTGATTGTTTATCCAACTGTGAACTGCTCAGCACAAACTCTTTCATTGGTACAACAAACAAAGGATTGTAGATTTAGTGATCTTAGTGTCTGAGGAGTTTGGTTCGAGATGATTAAGATCGTGGCTACAGGAGATGGTTTTCTCTACATGTGCCTGATAGACTCTGCTCGCTTCCCGATGGATGAACAACATTATTCCATGAGATATTTCCTCATTTTGGAGTGTTTTTCAATGATGGCGTTCTGCCTAACACAAGGACCGAAACATCTCCTGGAGGTGTTTAAGGATTTACATCATGTCCACGCCCATCAAATCATGACATCATCCTTAGAGTCCTGTATGAACGGATGAATCTAGTTTATCCTTTGTTTTATTCAAAGAGCCTGGCAGGTGTCACTGTGTTTTTTTAAAGGGTTTAGATCAACTGATTGAGGAGAAATTAGGCTTGAATGAGCATGAAAGAGTCTCTTTCACTCAGCTCACAACTTCTCTTCTCCTCACAATCCAACAGCAGACAGATGGAGTTCAAACGAATGCCGCATTGCTCAGTAACCTGCTGGAGGCGATTATATATCTTATCATGTGTTTACGGATTCCCAAGTGGACAAAAAGTCAGTTATTGCAGGGTTAAAACCTTTCGTCACTGGAGGAAATAGCAGCAGATACGAACTAGAGTTGAGTGTGCAGCATCGTGTGGCCTGTGTGCAGGGAAACACTGCATCATACATATTAAAATAAATGTATTAATTCTAGAAAAAGAAACTGATTTCACATATACACAGCTGCTTCTTCTTCTTCTTCTTCCTCATCATCTTTCAAGCCAGTCAGAAGAAACCGCGGCTCAACAATAATCGCCGGCTTCTTGATAACTGTGTAATAAAAATAAAAACAGGTTTAGAAACCCGGAGTTAGTACGCGATGATCTACCGGCTCGGCTACTGAAGCTCCCTCCTCATCAGAGCCTCCGTGCTCCTCTCCCACACCGGCCGACATCCATCATAAACCCTTGTTGTAGGTCACCACCTTACAATCTGTTGCCATGGCGATCTCCGGCTCCAGGCGAGACACCTCGATCTGCAAAAAAACAAAAACAACCATGAAGACTAAAGGCAAAATATTCGAGCTGTGCATCTCTCTGAGCCTGGAGAAACCCACTTGGCTTTTTTTTTTTTAATTAGACGTTGGAGGACACATCTGGAGCTAAGAGGTGAACGCAGGCTCGCGAGGCCGCGGACGTGCATTTCAAGTGGTGTATAAGTAATTTGAATTCCTCCCCAGCTGCTCCCTTCTCAGCCAGCTGGCCTTGGATCCGCAGCACAGAGGACAGTTGAGCCGACGCTTTACTGTACCTGAGACATCTGGGGGAACAAGCTGATGGCCACGGGCAGCGACAGGCCGAAGGTAACCAGGCACACGACGCTGTGGATCGGCAGCAACAATCTGCGGTTGCTCTGCAGAAATCGCAGCCTGCACGAGTCGAGACAGGGAGAAAAAAAAAAAAGGCAAACATGAGCCTTCTGTGTGGATCGATTCCCGGGTGACTACCGCGAGTTATTCTTGGACACGGAAGAAAAAAACCATCATGTGCAGATTTGGGGGAGCTATTTTCCACAATTAGTGGGCGGGAGATTTATCTGTCTGCGCCAAAGTCCCAGTTCTTTGTTTAATGAGTCTGACTGAACGTATCCTCTTTTATTCAGTCGCACAGAAAATAGAAACTCTATTTTTATTCACAGACTTCTTTGTGTTTTGGAAACACAATAGGCGATATCATTTCATCCGTTTGAGCTTCTGAGCCGGTTCTTTTTTATGATCTAGCGAATGAGCACATGCTGATTAGACTCAGTGGGGCACAACATATGTTAGCTCTGGCTTATTACACTCATTAATATGTACTGTAGGTTTTGTTCCCTGCACAGACAGACGGCAGCAGGCCATCTGAAGACAGGAGGAAACTGAGAGTGAAGGGTTTGGACAATCGTAAAGACAGAAAATTAAAAAACCGTTCGAACCTTTAGGATGTCAGGAGCTGATGGAGCAGTTAGCTACATCTCGCTAGTTACTTTACTTATCGTCTTTCAGCGGAAACAGTTCAGCCTCTGTTTGAGCCTCTGTTTTGTGGGATAAACGGGGAGGAAACAGCAGATGATGCTAAACTTGGCTTTAGCTAAGACTAACTATGGCTTTGTCACCAGCTAACTTTAACTTTACAGCGTGGTTTTAAGCTCTTTTAAATGCAAACTATAAATGTCTATGGTATAAAAATATGTATATAATGAACTAATAGTAGAATTAAATCGTCATCATTAAATCAGTTTCTATAACTGCTTTTTAAATGAGCTTCGGGACAGACTGACATTCATGAGTTATTATATTTCATCATAGAGTTTCTCTTACTGTCTTCTCCCGTTCTACGACGGTGTCGTTCACACAACACAATAAACTCTGTTTTTTTCTACTTAATAAGTATTCTACTGGGCTCTTACGGCTCTCGGTTAAACAGGTTACAACACGAAACATGTGACCGCTGATGAAGGGCAGCACTGATTTGATTAAAGGCTGAGAACCACTGATAGAGGCAGAGTTTTCATCCTGACTGATGTCTAATCAACGCAGCATAAAAGGAGACATTTCTCCTGTTTTTAAAATAATGTTTATCTAAAAATGGAAAAAAGATTAAGTGGTTTCAGCTTCTCAAATGTGACACTGACGTTCTTGGGATTTGGACTGCTGCTCAGACAGAAGGCATTAACAGATGTGACCTCAGGCTCTGGGAGCATTTTCATATTTTATGTTTATAAATAACAAAAGTTATTAAAGGAAAAACTATAACAACAACTATACGTTTCAGTACAAACCTCTCTAGGTAGGACATAATGATGGGGGGCAGCACAAAGATCGGCATCGGGAGGACCACACGTGTGAACGCCGTCTCCATGATCGCCTGAGGAAGAGGATGAGAACATTGTGCACACGCTTCATTTCAAATACTGCAACGACTCGGATTTAATTTCCTCTTTCACGAGATCAGAACGTGTGCTGAGTGACGGCCGGGAGCCGAGCAGGAAGTAATGAATTTGCAGCCACCTTCACGTTTACAAATCGGCGAGAATATCCATGTTTAATGCAGTCGAGCGACAAAAAATTCAACTCACATGCCTCGCTGCAATTTTGGACGATCCCACCACCTTCCCGTTGCTGTCCAGAACGTCGACACCTTCAGACAGCTCGTTGTGTCTCATCAGGCCCACGTTACAGATGTTTGCACTGGCTGGAGAGACAAAGGCAGGTTTTTTTTTAACTGGATTCAATTCCACAGGACAAGAACAGACGCTGATCACAAGAATTACAGTAACAGAAAACATTTAATTCCTTTAAAACAAAGCCCAAACGTAACCACAGACTTATTAAACTGTAATCTTAAAGCAGTCTTTGAAGAGTGAGGTCATACAGGACTGTTGGTCGGCTGTAAAACGACTCAACTTCATTAAAATACATATCCATATACAGAAATTACATTAATGCAATAAACAAGCAGATTTTGTGTGACACCAGCAGAGGGCCACATCATTAGGGGGTCGTTACGTGACACACAGGGTCCTTTGTAAACCCACCTACAGCTGGGAAGGGGACGAGTCTCTGTATTATCATTCTGGTGGCAGGGCTCAGCTTGTTGGCCTTCTGAATCAGCACATTCAGTCCCACCTATAAGTACAAGAAAAACATGGCTGCTGCAACTCACTGTAACATCAGGAAAGACACATCAGGGGCCTCATTTCTAAAAATGTTTGCAGATTTGTGCTGACGTTTGACTCAGTAAAGATGCTGAGCATTAAAAACCTGGTGCTCCGAGAATCTCGTCCGTAACTTACGCAACTGCGATCCATAAATCTCAGAGCAACTTAAAGGGCCCACATAACAGAAAGAGAGGTTTTTGATAATAAAGCAGGTCCAGGTCCTATAAGAATACTGAAAAAGTCTCAAAATGTTCAAGTAATGGAAAAAATCCACACAGTCCACATTCATCACCGGCACTTAAAAGAGCCATCAGGCAACTTTATAATCAGCCATGGTCATGAAAACACTGGCAGAGCTGATGTAGAAACACCTTGGCTGGTGCCTGCTCAGGCCTGTGAGAGCTGACCAATCAGAGCAGACTGGGGGGCCTTAAAGAGACAGGAGCCAGATCAGAAAAATAGCATGGTGCTTCTACCTATGAAGCAGGTAGTTGTTGTTATCAGTATCAGCTGACAGAGATCCATACTGTGCATCCCTACAGAAAATATTCTGATATCAGATTTTACTGAACACTCACTGCGATAGAAACAGCGCTGGTCACAGCTCCCACATAGCCTTGAAGAAACTTGGATGTTGGCGTCGGCTGAGGAGGAGCAACAGAAATATTGTGATACAGCTGCTATAAAAAGTCCTTATATTGATAATTTCACACAAGTTAGTGTCTTTAAGAAAACACGTGTTATTCTCATATGAGAAGAAACAACATCAATCTAAAATCTAAAGCGACCGGAAGTTAACTGTTTTATTTTAAGGAGTTGAGATCATCCACAGTAAATAGCTCCTGCACCTTTGTGGCGTTGCGGTTGGCGTAGTTCACGCAGGCGTTGTGACTCTGGTTCAGCCACTGTGGGAAGGAAGAGGGTTAAAGGAGAAAAGGAAAAACAAGAAAGTGTGGAAGAAAGTGAGGGAAATAAGAAAGGTGGAGGCAGGAGAGAAAGAAGCCACAGCACACAGATCAGCAGCACTTTGTTTTACAATGCCCTGGTTGCAGCGTACAGCAGGTGGTGAAGCGCTGCACGTACACAATAAAAGCTTACCAGATGTTCAAAATGTACAATAAATGCAATGGTTGGTACAATATGTTGATTGTTTACAGTACCTGCCATATAATGGTAGACACCACAGTCTGATTTGGGAGAAGAAGGCCAATGACCTAGATGAGACCAGGGAATAAGAACTTATTTCTGGGGCAAAATAAGTCTTGAGTCTCATTTCATCTATCTCCAACCACGACCATGTCAATGGGCGTCTGCACAGCCAAGTTAACTTCTATGAAATGCACGAAAATAAAAACGTGTGACTTTTCATATGAGGACTTACAATCGGCGTTCCAAATGGTACATAACCTGCACAAGCGAAGAAATGACTGTCAGTGTGAGAAAAAAAAAAAAACACGCTGACAAAACGATGGAGAAACTTCAACAACTCTGTCAGAAAGATCTTCATCTGAGGTCGTACCTGACATTCGAAATGGCATGAAGATCTTCTCTCCTGTGTCAGGATGAATGATGGCCTGCGTGCAGAGAGCATGACATCATCCTCATGCTGCACCAGAAGAGGCTCGAGTGCATGGAGGTGCGGCTAACTTATGACATTTATGACAGGTGAAGCACTTACCTGCTTGATCTTCTGGGCGTCCCACAGCTGCACAGGTGAGCGGCGCAGTTGGAGAGAAGAACTCCAATCAATCACGATCATTTACATCTTTCTGTTTTTATCACATTATGCAGCAAACTTCATTTCATTTGTATCACATCGACGTCGATAAAGACTCACCTGACTGTCAGAGACTCCAGGTGGAAGCGTGCCATGTTTAAAGTCATCAAGTAGTTTGATGCTTTCTTTCAACTGTTTCTGCAGACAAAAGAAAAGAGAAAACAATTAAAGAAGAAGCTGGATAAGAATGAACATGAAGGATTTAACAAAGAAGCCAAGAACATTTGAGTAAAAAGGTTTTGGCTGCAACAACATTTTACGTGAACGTCCGTGGATGTTACTGACTGCCAATAACTTGAATCGTTTTGTTTGTAAAATGTCAGATAAGAGTGAAAAATCACAACAGCATCAGTTTTTTTAAATCCACGATCGGACACAGTCACTGAAACACACACAGGAAACAGCAACTCTTCACATCTTGGTTTGATAGATAGATACTTTATTGATCGCAGAGGAAATTCAAGAAAGGTAGTTCCCTGACCGGGAATCGAACCCCGGCCGCGGCGGTGAGAGCGCCGAATCCTAACCACTAGACCACCAGGGACAGACAGAGAACTTAAATAATCCCTTCAAATGTTTGGTGTCATCTAATTACAAGCAGCTGCAACTTTTCTTAAATAAAATATTACCATTCGTCACTCATTAAGGTTTGATAACCAGCACAAGACAAATGATCAGTCTGACTGATTATCAGATCTGAAATTCTAATAAGTGTCTGTATCTGTTTCATATATATTGCAGCCACATGGTGCGAACATGTATCAGCCACACAGTACAGATGTTTTACCTCAGACACGAACAGCGTGCTGGGGTCGATGACGTCTATGAAGTGTCTCAGACGACCGAGGAATGAACCCTAGAAGAGACGGCATGAAAACTAGTTAATACTTTATAAAGGTAGACACACAGTAACAGCAGACGATCCTGCGCTCTGTGAATGGATAATACTGTAGTTACACACAGCCTGAAACAGTCACCCCATCCTTCTGTTATTAATACTTCCTTCATGAGGTTAACGTGGAACTACAGACGGCAATCGTCTGGAGAATCTGAGGTGTGAATGCTGGGTCTCAAAAAAAGCTGATGCTAAACTGCATAGCTGGCTTAAGGGCCCAAGAGCTGAAGGGCTGAAGGAGTCTGAAGAGTTACTGGAAAACTGGGACGTGAGTCTAGTTATTGTGAGTGGGACTGAAAAGTTGCATGTTATCTTTAAAAGATTTGAATGGAGTTCTTGGCTTAAAGAGTGAACAAGTAAAGAAAAGTTGAAGATTAAAAAATGGGAAATGAATGACGAATGTGAACTATAGTGTATGTTGGGAGCTAAACTGTTTTCCTGGAGTGAATCTGGATAAATATGCAGCTGAGGGAGTAGAAATATCAGCTGGGAGCGACCACTTACTTTACTTTGTATAAAGACGCTACTGAAGGAGTGTGAATATCGACTGGAAGCTGAACTGCATGACTTCACAAATTAGTGGGAGCTAAACTGCAGTGTTGGCTCAACTTCGTATGAAGAAGCAGCTGAAGGAGTTTGACTGGTTTGAAAAGTGGGAAAGACTCTAGAAAGTATGAATGGGACTGAAAAGTTTGCAAAAGCTGCCGCTGACAGAGTCTAAATGTCGGCTGGTAGCTGAACTGCATTGCGTAAATTATGGCCTGCAGCTGAACAAACAAGAGACACTAAACGACCACTTGCTTGACTTCACATGAGGAAGCTACCAAAGGAGTATGAATATTGACTGGAAGCTAAACTGCACTGCTACCTCAACTTTGTATTAAAAAACTCACTTAAATACCCTGATTCTGACAAACAATCATGAACACCTCTGTGTCCTAAGTTTTAGCTCTGGTCATGTAGGTGAATGTTAATGTAATAGGCCTACATTTTAGGAAAAATAGCTATTAAATATCAAGCTACAACATGGAGATGGTTAGCTTAGCACAAAGACTGGAAGGACGGGGAAACAGCTAGCGAGTGCAAGCAAAAGAAACAAGATGCTAATGCTAAAAGGTGGATTTCTAGCAGTTTACCACCGTTTCCGATCTTTGTGCTAAGCTAACATGACCGACTGCTTCACATCCAGCGCGCAGACACGCAGAGTCAGTCGATCTTCTCATCTCACACCCTGACTGAAAGCAAATTTTTAGTAATTACTTGAGTAACTGTATGTTTTGAATATCCATGCAGGACAATTAATCCTTCCTCTGATTGCTAAATGAAGTGAGACGCAGTTAAAAGCCCTGAATCATTAGTAAAAAAAGGGTCTATGAGCTTTGATTCTTGGCACGATAAGTTTTCCACGCACAAATCCAGGCCGAGTAAATCAACAATGGGACAAAATACAACTGTAGACGTAAAACCAAAATGTGCTTCTTGCGACGAACAGTTTTAAAAAAACCTGCACGAACAACCCTGAGTTACTTTACATGTGACAAACACATTCCTCTGAGCGAGGCCTGGAGCTGCTGGTCAAGCGCCCTGTTCTCTGTTCCCCCCGCCGTCTTCATCAGCATGCCAATCGCTCGTCATGTGTGCCAACAGTCTGAAAAGGCCCCGTAGCAGTTTATGCCAAGAGTCTCTTTTGGCGAACCAGATGGGCGAAAAACATGGCAGCTTCAATCAGATTCCCTCGGAGACATTTATCAGTTATGAAGGGCAGAAAACAACAGTGGAACAAACCCCTCTATATTCTAATTATCTGTTCAGCACCGGGTCCTAATTGAAATGACGGGAAAATAACACCCTCCTCGGTCCTCCCGACGACCGCGGATGAATGAATCTTTCCGTCATGTATCTCTGCATTTTCTTTCCTGCCATCCCTCCATCACACATCTCCTCCTCCTCCTCCTCCTCCTCCTCCTCCTCCGACAGGCCATATGTGCTGCAGTGCTGTTTTGTAAGTGTGGGGTAGAAGACAGGATCCAATGCGAGAAGCCGGCTTTAATTATGCATGAGCTCCAGCTCCCCGGAGAGTACACAACAAGGCTCGGGTAGAGACGGAGCGCGGCAGAAAGGCAAAGATTCGTGCTGATTCAAAGGACTGGCCTAATTTTAACTGCTTTGACGTAAGGAAGTGAAAAGTGTTACAGCACCTTCGTCAAGCCCACGTGAACTTCAGGTTGCAGATGGAGAAATAAAAAATTAAAAAAAAAGGTTTGTAGGGGTCAGACGGATGTGAGATGTACTGGGAAACACATGAAATAAAACAAAAGGACTGAGGAGAATCTTTTCCTTACGGTTACTGTGATCTGAGATTAGAATCTGTGATGACGACTGCGTCAGACAAAAGAGTGTAAAATAAAGTGTTGATCAGGCTTCTGTGTGTTAATTGGTGTGATCATGAGTGGATGACGGACCGACATCAGGACAAGAACCTCCGGAGACACAAACCAAATGTTTCTACGTCTGTTCGTGATCGTTTTTTTGACTCTTTAAGATTTTGTGTCTGTTTGTTTTGCAGTTGTGTTTTTGTCTCTTTGTGGTTTTATGTGTGTGTCTGTGTCGGTTCACCGTCGTCTCATTTGGCACATCCTTGTTTTTTGCGCGTGCCTGTGGACGATCTGCACGTGTGGTCGTTTTGTGGTTGTTTTGTGTCTCTTTGTGGTCGTTTTGTATCTTTTTTGTGGTCATTTTGCATCTGTTTGTGGCTGCTGATCATCTTTGTTTGCTGCCGTTTCGGGATGTTCTGCCTGTGGAGTTGTTTCGAAGTTTTTTATTGTGTCCTTTTGTAGTTACGCATCTTCATTTCTGATCATTCTGAGTCACGTCTTGCGTCTCTGTGGTCGCTGTGAGTCTCGTTGTGCTGTTGTCATGTGTCCTGTCCGGTCGGTTGTTGGTCCTTTTGTCTCTTCGCAGCCGTTTTGTATCTCGTTATTGTCCTCTTGCAGTTATGTTGAGTCTCTGAGGTTGTGCTTCTCTTTGTGACCATTGTGCGTCTCTGTGTGATCGTTTTGCAGCCAGTTTTCATCTTTTTTTGCAGCTATTTTGAGTCTTTTGTTGTTTTGTATTTCTTTGTTGTCTTTTTGCATTTCTTGTGCTTATCACTTGTAGTTGTTTTCCAGCTTTTTGAGGCTGTTGTGCTTCTACTTAAGGTTGTTGTTTTCGGTTGTTACTGCCGTTTTGACTCTCTTCACAGTTGTTTTATATCTCGTGGATCATTTTGCTTCTCTTTGAAGCCATTCTGCATCGCCGGCGGTCGTCTTGCGTCTTTTTTTTGGCCATTTTGCAGTTTTCTTTGCATCTCGTTGCACTTTGACTGACTTTTCCAACTGGAAATGTTGAACTCCTGGTCCGGTCTCTAGCAGGCAGTTCTTTCTTTTCGGCTTTTGGATTTTTTCGTCCATATGAACTTTACTCTTTGCATCACCGTCAGGTAAATAATCTTTCTCTTAGAGCTGCTGTTTAATGAATGACAGGCGCCTGAGATAACTGCAGCGAGGTTTCAGCTGCTGACGTGAAGGTCACATTATCTTTCAGGGGTGAGCGACGCAAATTCATTTTCAGAGGGCGTAAAAAAAAAAAAAAAAATGAGTAATGGGCTCAAGATGAGGACGGACAGGCCGTTCATCTCATCCATCACAGGTGGAGACTCAGTCGGTCGGCAGCAGGAACACTTGAGGGAGCTGAAACTGAGATTCTGATGAGATCCGTGAAATAAAGAAAAGATGAATAAACACATTTACATCTGCGGATTGTATCCAGACACACTGACGATGCTGGTTTCATGTCTCTCAGAGCAGCAGAGGGTGTGAAATCTGTCGAGAAGAGCCGACAGACACGCAGTACCCGCCCCTGGTCCAACCGGAGCCCACTCAGAACCGGGTCCGATCCCAGCCAGAAAGTTCACCAGCGGCTGGAAGTTGTCGCGGCTCCGTTAGAGAAGAAGCTGATCGCGGATCGAAGGCAACTTTGGCTGTGAAGTGTCCAGCAGCATCCGGGAGGAAGAGGAGCAGCAGCAGGAGGAGGAGGAGGAAGAGGAGGAGGATGTTTTTCAACCCGACAGCCTTTTAAAAAAAACAACAAAAACCTGCAGATCGGAGCAGATAAACTCGACTCACCTGGTCGTATCTCGGTCTGCCGAGCTGGAAGGCAGGACACGCCGCAGATTCCGCCATGACACCAACTCTTCACTTATTAATGAAGTGAATCATGAGCGGATCTCCAAGTGGGGCGAACTACACACTCACTACACTGTGTGTGTCTGTGTGTGTGTGGAGCAGCGAGGGGCGAGCCGCGGTGCGTGACGGGAAGTGTAGTCCTCCCGTTTGCGTTCACACTGGCAAAGTTGAAGCGCGTGACTACACATCCCAAATAATCGATAAGGTGAGCGAGGAAAAAAAAAAAAAAGATTGCATAACTGTTCCGATTGATCTTGTTGTGGAGGGTGTAGAGATAACAGCTGATCCAGGATCCGGTGAGGATGGAGGTGCTCCAGTTCTCCTGGTCATCCCTGAGAGGAGGAGAGGAGGAGGAGGAGGAGGAGAGGAGAGGAGGAGGAGAGGAGAGGAGAGGAGGAGAGGAGGAGAGGAGAGGAGAGGAGAGGAGAGGAGGAGGAGGAGGAGGAGGAGGAGAGGAGGAGGAGAGGAGGAGGAGAGGAGAGGAGGAGGAGGAGGAGGAGAGGAGAGGGGAGGAGGAGGAGGAGAGGAGGAGGAGGAGAGGAGGAGGAGAGGAGAGGAGGAGGAGGAGAAGAGAGGAGGAGAGGAGGAGGAGGAGTAGGTGAGGAGAGGAGAGGAGGAGGAGAAGAGGAGGAGAGGAGAGGAGAGGAGGAGAAGAGGAGGAGGAGAGGAGGAGAGGAGGAGGAGGAGGAGAGGAGGAGAGGAGAGGAGGAGGAGGAGGAGGAGGAGAGGAGGAGGAGAGGAGGAGGAGGAGGAGAGGAGAGGAGAGAGAGGAGAGGAGAGGAGGAGGAGGAGAGGAGAGGAGAGGAGGAGGAGAGGAGGAGAGGAGAAGAGAGAGGAGGAGGAGGAGGAGGAGGAGAGGAGGAGGAGAGGAGGAGGAGGAGAGAGAGGAGAGGAGAGGAGAGGAGGAGGAGAGGAGGAGGAGGAGGAGAGGAGAGGAGGAGGAGAAGAGGAGGAGAGGAGAGGAGGAGGAGAGGAGGAGGAGGAGGAGGAGAGGAGGAGGAGAGGAGGAGAGGAGGAGGAGGAGGAGAGGAGGAGAGGAGGAGGAGGAGAGGAGAGGAGGAGGAGAGGAGAGGAGAGGAGAGGAGGAGGAGGAGGAGAGGAGAGGAGGAGGAGAGGAGAGGAGGAGGAGAGAGGAGGAGAGGAGGAGGAGGAGAGGAGAGGAGAGGAGGAGAGGAGAGGAGAGGAGGAGAGGAGGAGGAGGAGAGGTATGAAGAGAATAAAGAGAGAAAATGTAGCACATGAACAAAACATATTATTATAACTTTAAAATGAGGAGGAATCGAGGTTGTTCCTCCTCATTTTAAAGTTATAACAAACAAAATGTTTTTTCCTCATGATTCATGATTTTTATTGTGTTTGATTTATAATAAAACATCACTCAGATGCTTTTATGACTAAAGAGAAACTATTGGAGGGACGTAGACCAACAACACACTGAAGGAACAATGACTCTGGTTTTACACATTTTTAATCTTCAGTAGACCGATAATCAGACGCAGATATTCAGCATTTTCCAATCATCATTATCTGTTCTTCTTTCTTTTTCTTTTGTCAGATTGCAGATTAAAATCAACCACTTTTTTAAAAATGGCACCTTTGGCTCCTCTCACACGACGGTCGGTAAACACTTAATGATCAGAATCTGCAAAGTGACTAAATGTAGTGGAGAGAAGAGAAAGAGGGTTTCGACACCAAGAGTTTAATATTTGCTCGAAATGAAAATTGATCCCAAATATCAGTTTCCAATTTCTTTGATTTCTAACAGTCGGTATCGGCCCTGAAACATCCACATCAGTCCACCTGCAGCATATTAAACATTTAACCACTAACCGGGGCGACTAGGGTGGGTCACAATATGATACTGATATTTAAAACTATTCTAAAATAGTAGTTTATAGTAGTTTATGTGAATAAAGCCAACAAATCAAGCTTTACATCCACTTCAGACAGGCTACACACCGACACATTAAGCTTATCGGCTTATAAAGTGAAGATTTTGGCTTTAATGAGGTGTAAATGATTAATTTTCAAATCAGTTTGGGATCTCTGGGCTTCCACAGACGGCAGCGGACGAGCAGAATGGAAGTATTTTATGTTACGATTGCTCTTTTTGTCCCCACCTGCTTCAGTCGTTCAGGAGGAAACTGCAACTGTAAAATGTTTTCTGGGCAACAGAATGATTCCCGGCTTCCCATCAGCACCAGGATTTTACACGTAGTGACTGAAGTATTTCTATTTCATAAGTATTACTCATTTTTTTCTAAGATAGGATCTGAAAACTTTCCTTTCCTTACATGAAACTGGGAATGGTAGAGAAAATATAATTATTTTCTGCTCAGTCTGAACAGGAAAAGGTCTATGAACAAAAAAAAAACAGGCTTCTGTTGTCATATTTTTACTTGAAAACAGAAATTATTGATGTAAATCAGCATTTCACAATCTGAAATCAAAGCTCAGAGAGAGACAAAGTGACAACAGGCTCGATTCACAGTGTGCAACAACATTATCAGTAATAAATCAGATATACTGAGGAGTCGTGTGTTAAAATCTCTGGTGGGTTTTGCAGAGCAGGTGGATGCAGGTTTCCACCCAAACTGTGAGGTAGGTGATGCCCTCTAGTGGAGAGACGTGTGCACTGCTGCAGCACACGGTACACACACACACACACACACACACACACACACACACACACACACACAGTCATTGATTAGTCTGCATCAACAACACAGCACACACACCTTGGACACGTTGTTCATGTGCACTTTATTTATTACAGTACAGTACTGCGGTCGTTGTAAAGCGTTGCAAGTAGCTACAGTGGTACTAGAGTGATATTAGAGAATATATTATCATGACAAAAGTATTTATAGAAATAACTTATAATACTCTTACTGCATACTTACTGAAATACTCTTTACTGCATCGATACTTTCGTCGTTACTACGTTTAAAATGTTGCTGTTTTAACAAAAAAAGAAGAAAAAGAAAAATGGACAACGAAACCTAAAAAATATATCCAAACATTTTTCTCGCTGTTGTAAAGCGTGTAACAAAAGAAAATAAGAATTATGAACACAGTATTTTTGTAAAAAATGAAAAACAAAGATACAAAATGCAAAAAACATTTAAGTCTTCATCCTCGTCGGGATTCTTCAAACATGAACATTTGTTTTGTTGTTTTTTGTTTTTTTTTGCTCATCAGACAGAAACGTTTCCTTTATATTCACATTGCAGCGCAGCGTTTTATGATGTGTGACGGTTTTTTTTGTTTGTTTTTTGACATTTCTTTAATTCTCCTAATCTGAAAATATGTGATCAGCTCAAGTCAACCACTTTATAAAATAGTTTGAGATGGAAATCCTGCATCAAAATGTTTTTGTACTTTGACAGTTTTTAAGGTAACTTGAGCTAACATCGTATTTTTCCAGAGTAAATTACTTTAAACCCCCGAGGAACATTAATGCTCCTCCACCGAGTGTTTAGTTTCCAGCCTGTGTTTTTATTTTTAATGCACGTGAGAAAGCAGCGAGTTTAAAGTTTAAACTGACAACAGCTGACTACCTAAACTTATTTCTAGGAAGCATGAGTGAAATCATCTTTTTGCACCCGAAGCTTGTTCACATTTCTGTTTTCTGCTACGTGCCAAATCGGGGATAGTAACCAGCATGCATGTTGGGTAATATCGTGTCTACATCAACAAGGCAGTTATTAGCAGTGAGAAGACCTGGATGATTGTGGGATCAGACTGTGTGGAGTACTTCTTGGATCGCCTCTAGAACAATGATTCCCATTCTGGAATAACAACCGAGGAAACAGCGTTCTAGAGGATCACACGCCAAACACACGCCGACACGGTCGTCACTTGTGTCGAGTGCGCACTTGCAGCAGCGTGGGCGTCTGCTCCATGATCCGCAGCAAGAGATTATCGATGTAGTCCTCCAGGTCTCTGACCTGTAACTTGACCTTTCTCAGCTCGGCCTCGCATTTGTACAGCTGCGCCTCCTGCTGCTCGGAGGCGGCCTGCTGCTTCTGCATGTCCATCTCCTGCTGCAGCAGCAGGGAGATCAGCTCCATGTTGGTCAGGTGCTGGTACTGAGCCGAGCGGTCCACTGCCGGCTCCTGAGAGAGAGAGGGGGGACAGGAACAGCAGGTTCAGAAGGTAACATCCAAAAGTCTGAGACCAGAAGTCAAGATGCACTGATTCAAATGTTCGTTTTTTTTCTTTTTTTTTATCACAAACAATAATATCAGCTTAGTGAGAAGATGAATCTTTAAAAAAAATGTTTGAAATTCAGAATATCTTATCCAGTATTTAACGAGTCCCCCTTTTATTCCCCTCCTGACGAGCGGTCTAGAATCAGCTTCTAGTCCTCTCAGAACTCTTCTGGCTGGACTTTTGCTGACTGGAGTTCTTTATTTAGCAAATTCTGAATCTCTGGTGAAGTTATTTAGTGTTGATCTCCTGCTTTGAATGCAACTGACTCAGTTTCCAGACGAACATGCAGCGCCCTCTTACAAACCTCGAGCCTGGATGAGATTTGTTTCTCCCTGTGTTTCGATAATAATTCGACTCCTGACACTTTCCCTCAGCTCTGAGTCTGTTTTACACTTTCCCAAGGCTTCTTAGTGAGAAATGCTCTGCTGGAAGCTTGAGGCGCAGCCATCTTTATTAGCCTCTGCTAAACACATGCTGCAGAGGAAGTCATAATCAAGGAAATCAAGGAAATCTGACCTTTTGTCCAAAAGAGTTTGTTGCTTTTACATATTAAAATTTACATTAACATGTTATAACATAACTGTGTTTTAAAATGTGTCTGGATCCTTTGGTTATTTGGTTATCCTTTGGTTTACGTATAAATATTTATGATTTTTCATGTGACCTCAGACGTTTGGACCCGACTGTAGATGATGAGAAGATTAATACCACTCTCATAAACAGGTCTGCTACTAAACAAATGTATTTTCAGTGTCAGTAAATCTGTCAATTATTTTTCTCAATGAATTATTAAGTTGTTTGGGCTATATAATGTAAAATAAACAACAAAGATATTCAGTTTACTGGCATAGAAGAGGAAAGAAACCAGACAAGTCTGACCTTTTTTTTTCTCAAAAACTTACAAAACTAATTAATCAGTTATCGAATAAAGATACAGAATAATTAGATAGTAGCCAGGAGATGCTTTAGCTTAGCCTAGCTTAGCATAAAGAGGAATAAATAAGATATGAAGTGAACATTAGATGGTTTGCTACATTTGGATAAAAGCCAGGCTAGCTGTTACCCCCCGTTTCCAGTCTTTGTGCTAAGCTAAGCTAACTGTCTCCTGGCAATAGTCTCATACTGAATGGACATAAACGATATATTATATTATTCCATTAAATCATTACGCACCAGTTTTGATATTTATCTATTGACTCTGATTGAAGATACTTAAATGTGAATGTTTCCTGGTTTCTTTCCTCTCTGACAGTAAACTGATTATCAGAAGACGTCATCTTGACTCAACATTTGTCCCCGACATTTTGTTCAGTGTTATCAATCCACTCATCTAATTTTCCGCCAGAAAGCAAATAAGCGTATTCCCCCCCCCCCCTCCGAAAAAAGTCAAAACATTCTTTTTAATTGAGAAATATGAGCGGGCTGACTGCGGCGCGTCGTGGAGGGCAGACGGTAAAAAACTGAAGTGAGTCAGTGGAAACAATAAAGAAATCACAGCAGCTGAACACCGAGCGCTCTGCTGGTGGTAATAAATGCTCATGGAAGCATTAAATAGTCTGCGGACCGAATGGCCTTCGTTAATTTAGAATGACATGTTAATAACTGAATTCTTCCGCTGTTTGAACACAGCGTAACTCACGGCATTATGGGTACTTTTTGAACATCTATCAGCCGGTTGTTGATATACGTGATGAATAATAATAACTGCAGTCGGCACAGTCCTGCTTTAATTCTTCCTCCACAGCATGAAATTCCAGACATATATTTCTTGGCAGTCCAAAGTTCTGCGGAGGAAGAAGACTAGAAGCATAATTTTAGGCGCTGGAAACTCTTATCTGGGTCAAAGAATTATGTCACAGTGAAGAGGAGTCATGGGATCAGCATTTCTCTCCCCGGTGCTGAAAGTAACCTCAGTCTGACACAGAACTGCAGGATCGCAGCTGCAGACTGTCGTGCAGCGTCAGTAGAAGTACTAATACTTCACTGTACTGAAACTCTGTTCAGGTAAAAGTATAATAAAGTATTTAAGTATTAAAAGCAGAAAAAAAACTGCCTTGTGACCATCAAACTATTCCTCATGCATAACTGAAAACAAAGTATTTTACTGTTAATTTAGTCGAACTTACTGAACAGCACTGCCAACCAGTGATGATTCAATTATGAATTAATGAGCTGATTATTTCCTCCATTAATTGATTGATTATGCCGCCACGCGTCGTTACCCACAGCGACACTTTCACCGTGCTCGTTCTGTCCACCTGGTTCAAATTAAATTAAAGATTATTAAAATAACTGAAGGGAAAAGCAGCAAATCTTCACCATGAGAAGCTTAAACATCACATGCGTTTGTGTGAAAAATGACTTAAATGTCTTCTTCATTTTCTGTTAATTGATTAATCAGCTGGTCTTTTGACTTGTATTTGTAGACACTATGAGGCAGTTTAATTTCTTTAAAAAAAATCACATCTTATCAGATATTTTTATGTTTTATATCTTAAATAAATGCAGTGAATTAAAAAGTATTTATAGAAAGAGAAAGAAAGAGAAAACAAGTGAAAATACCTCAAATTTGGACTTCAGTACTTAATTAAAAACTTTTCTAAATAATTCTGACTTTTTTTTATTTCATAGTAGTAATAATCATCACTCACACGTTGTAAAAGGTGCATATTAAACAACTTAAACTATATTAAATCAGTATCAGCACTTCTGCACATCCGGTTCTCTCGTCTCATAATCAATCAGTTTCTTGAACTGTTTTTTTTTTAGCTAAATTTCCTGAAATGAAGTCTGTTGTTACCACAGGTTGGACACATTTGCACTTTCTGTTCTACGGCATAAAACACATCATTAAATCGAACTATAAAGCGTTTACGTGTCTTAAAAAGAGTCTAAATGAGAAACAGAAGGTGTCACTTGAACTCGTGTCGACCACAAAGCATATTTTCGGCGATATTCCAAAATTCGATTAAAAAAAATCTCATAGGCTTTTTGTGGAGGGAACCAGGACGATGCTAACTTCAGGGTTAGCTTTCAAAAACACATCATCCCTGCACCGCTCTATATAGACTGACCAGAATATGAGTAATGGTTAAGTGTTTTTTCGGATTAGTTCGATTCGAGTCGATTCTTTTTCGGCCCACAGTACCTGACTCCTCTCAGGCTCGGCTGCGACCTGCTGGGCGGTGCGTCCCGGGTGGATGGAAGACTTCAACTTCTCCAGAACTGAACGGCCCTCCTTCTTCTCTGATTGGCTGGAGGTTAATGGCTTCACTGGATGAGGTCTGCGAAACAAAGCGGTCAGCGCTCGTATTTCAACACAGGTCACGCTGTATATTCACTGCATGTTCACCATCACTGTCTCTGAGCGGCTGATCTCGTCAGATACTTTATTCCAGCTCACGTAACTTCACCTCAAATATACTTCTGCCGCCTTCGCTCTGTGCAGGTAGCGAGCAACACAGAAAAGGAAAGTCTGAGAACCATCTACGTGTTCTTAGAGTATAAAAAGCTGCAGCCATGTGAGTCATCTCGAGGGGAGCACAGGGGCGAATACACCACAACAACAAGGGAGGCAAGCCAATGTTTTCACACAGAAATAGCACAAGAGACACGATTCAAAAGAAGAAGAAGAAGACTTTGTGATCACAGCGGAGAGAAAAGCTGCATCTCTGAGATTAAACTTCTCTTTCCTTATGTTCTTGTTATTGTCTTCATTAGTATGAATGTCTTAAAGGGCTAATTAACTGAGCTGAGGAACAGCGACTCTATGGTACTTTATTGATTTGTCTCCGAGCCAGCAGCACATTTTTTATACTAAGTATGAAGTTTCCTCACTTGTCTCTGCTGTAACAAACACATGAATTAGTTTTCCACTGAACAGCTGGAACCCAATAATTATCTGTAGGCTAATTCCTTTAATCATTTAATCCCTCTGCACCCCGGGGTGCTCCTGACTGTCCTCTTCTTACTCCTCAGTGTACATGGTATGTACAGATAAGATCCTTTTATTCTCGTACAGTAAGACAATACATCCCTGAAGGAGAAATGACAGCTTGCCTCCACTTAGAAAACTGTGATTCAGGTATTTTAACTACATGAAACTTTACCATCTAGTTTTATTACGCAAGTTCAACGTAAATTGTCGAGTTTAATACAAAGTTTTTCACTCATGTTGAGTCAAAGAGAATAAATTAAATATTTGTGGCTGATTAAAGGATCCTCTTACACTTTTTATATATTTAAATTTAAAAAGGTAAAAGTCCGCACCAACAGAAGCTCCTCCCTCCCACAGAAAACACTGTTCCTGAAACACATCGTCAGTAGCCCCGCCTTTAATTCTGTGACTTTGTGACATCACACTAAGTCACCGTGTTACACATTCAGAGAGTTTGTATGCCGAGTGGCTAGTTTGGCACGTAAGAACTGATTTAGCACAGCTGCTCTGTTGTTGTTAGCGGTGTTGGGTCGGGCATGTGTGAGCGGACCAATCAGAGTAGACTGGGTATTCAGGGGGCGGGCCTTAAAGAGACAGGAGCTAAAACGGAGCGTTGCAGAGGGAGAAGGAATACAGAGCATTGTATGTAATCATTGAATAAAATGTCTCCATTTAAACTAAATTCATGCAGACATATATTATATATCATACACAAACATTTATACAGTTATTACATACAATGTTAAAGGGAACTTCTACATGGATATAATGTGTCATGACGCCTTGTTTATTCAAGTTTTATACATAAAAGTGATTCATTTCAAACTCTTCTGTCTCCTGTAATAAATCACTCATCTAGTTATTTAATTGAGGGTCTTCAGAGTTTTTCAGGTTTTATATTAAACTGAGCCAATAATTACATGTTACAAAACAATCCATCGTGGCTCACAAGAATGTCGGCATACTTGGGTTAATAAAACAGATTATGAGCTAATATGCTTCAATAAGACAGAGTCAGCTGACTAGTTCACATGTCTACACAAGGAAACATGTGCAGCAACATAAAAAATATTTTATCTAAATTTATCTTTGGTTATAATATTTCAGATTCATGCTGATGTTTATTTATAGACACAAAATAAAACTCTAATAATGCAATAATTTGGCAGCGTCACTGCACTGACTCTGAGGATGAAATTGTGACTCTTTACTTTGAACTTATTCAATAAAACTGTATGAAACGTTTACATCTACTGAATCAACAGTTTTAGGCAATTACATTGTTTGGCGTTCTTGATGTCAGACTATCTGTAAGTAATTTATCTATCTAGGTGGCCAAAGTAGCAGCATGAGAAGCTCATTTTAAGGCAGGAAAAAAAACAACAAAATCACAACAGCCAACAAGAGGCTGAATAATGAGATGAAGAACAAAAAAATGTGACGCAGAGCCAAGAACGATGCAGCGGGTTTCATCCAAGCACTTTGGATGATGAAAAAAGACAGAACTTAAAATAAAAAAAAAAGCATTCAGCATCAAACAAGCCAGGCCAACAAACAGTAAACAAAGCAACCAGAGCAACAAAACTGAAAAAATAACTTGTTTTTTTTAATACATATATACTTTAAGTGGAAATCTGGTCTGTTATTCGAGTCTACTACAGCCTATATATGTGGTATCCTAGTGGGAGGATTCTCACCTGCTCTCCTGACGGGGCAGGTTGCTAGCTGGTTGTGTCTCCTCAGGCAAAAGTGAGTGCCGTGCATCGACCAGGGGCTGGTCAGTGGTGGAGGTGGTAGAGTAGGAGAAGGAGGAGGTGTAGGGGGCCACGGCCAGCGTAGTGCTGGCTCCGACACTGGGCCCCATGCTTGAGGGATGTAAGGAGGGGCAACAGAAAGGGGAAGGGTGGAGTGTAGATTGTGCATCAGCTGACAGGGAGGGTGCACAAGGGATGGAGGGAGAAGAGGGTTCAGGCTCTTGCAAAGATTGCCCAATCTTTGACTCTGAGAGAGTTCTCGAGTAGGGTGCTACTTTGGCGTGGAGGTCTTCGAAACTGATGCATTTCTCCGTAAGCCGAGACTTCCGCAGTGAATTAGACTCATTGCAATTTGCTTCTTCTTTGTTGGTGTTGTCTCCTTGCAAATCTGCCTGTTTATTAAAAGCCATTAAGGTGGAAAGAGCTGATTTAGTGGGCTGGTATGACAGTGGTCCTTCACTGACACGTGAGATATTTTGAACGAGGGACAACAGCTGCTCAAACTCTCCGAAGTCTCCACTTCTGCTTTGGTGGTGTGGGCTGCCACTGCTGTTCTGTCGGGACACTCCTTTGGGTCTAAAACGAGCACTAACCACACCCGAAAATGACTCCTTCTGGTCGAGCGGGACTATTTTACCCTCTGGATTTCCATTATCATCAATCGTCTTTTTGAAATCACCCACACTTCTGGTTAAATCTGCTTTGGATTCAAGATCAAGAGGAACAGATGTTCCACTCTGTGGTGACAAGGCGGCCATCTCTCTTCTGGTTACCCTGGAGTTATTCAGATCACATCGACAATCTTGTGTCCGGCAGTTGTCGTGGCACACCGGAGAGACTTTGCACAGTTTATTCGATGACGCAGTTATCTCAAAGGAAGAGTTCATCTCAGGTATGTAGGTGTCCTTCAACGTGAACATTCCCTGAGGTGAGGTCACGGCCTCCGAATGGTAACCGGCGATCACTGAGGCTTCTGACGTTTGTGGGAAAGTGCCACCAAAGCTGCTGATGCCTTTGAGAGTATCAACTACCTCAGACTGGGAAGAGCCATCAGAGTCGATAAAACTAAAATCTGAATTATTCACGTTCATGTTCAGATCTCCTAAAGTTAAGGAGAAAGAGACGTTATTGTTGATGCCTGGGGTGTCAGGCGGATCAAACTCCGTCTCCTCCTCTGGAGTGGTTGTAATTTCTGGTACCGTTGCGTCTGGCTTTGAGGAAGAAGTGGTAGTAGAAGTAGTGGATGAAAAGTTCATGAGGTCTGCAGCAGATGTCTCACTGTTGAGAACCATTTTTGGTTCTGAGTTCATGGACGTGATCTTATTGCCAGAAAGTCCTTCGTCGTTCAGCATATCTTGTACCTTTGCATCCGGCTTCGAGGAACTAGTAACAGAAGTCTTAGATGGCAAGTTCAAAAGTTCTGCAACAGATATCTCCCTCTCAAGAACCATTTTAGGTCCTGAGTTCACAGATGTGATCTTATTTACAGAGTTTTCAGAGCGATGGCTGTTCACTCTGGGTTGTCCATAGTTTCCTCTACATGCACGTCCATACAAGTCTTGCTCGAACAACATCCCTCCCCAGCAGTCGGTGTCATCTTCTAAAGGTTCATATTTGAACTTTTTCAGCTTTTCTTCAGAGATGAATCCTGGCGAAGTGACATTTGTGTAGGGTTGGGAGTTCACGCTGAGGGAGTCCGATATCTCGCTGCTCGTGTGAGGGTCTGGGGATATACTGTTTCTTTTGCTTTCTCCTTCTCTGCCGCGTTGTAAGGAGGCCACGCCGGTCTGTGAGAGGAGGTAGGCTTCTTTGTGGACAGCTAGCTCTTGACCTCTGTGCAGCCAGCCGTCAGAGTAAATCTCGTTCACCGGAGTTCTTACAAGTCTCCTTGGGGGTAAAGGTGGAGGCTCTTCTTCACATGTTTGCAGCTCTTGTGCGTGATTAACCGGAGGGTAACTATATCGCTGAGATGAATTCGGACTTGTCCTCGGCTGCTTGTGAGGAAGACTTCCTTTGGGTGAGTTGAGCCTGCTGGAGGCGAAGGCATCGAACCAGTCATCCCATTCTCCCACGCACCCTGACGCAGAGCAAGGGGCAGAATGGTTCGGGGAGTTAGGCCTGGCTGCTTTAGGTAGTATCGCAGGGAGAGACACCTGTCTAGCTACCGGCCTGGGCCGCTCACGCTTTATGGAAGCCGTGTTGGAAGCGTACACATCGTGAGCAGTGCTGGGTGCGCAGGGCTGGGAGGGAAGGGTAGTGTAATGAAAGGGGGATGAGCTAGAAGAGGAGCAAGGCGCAACAGGAGGGGACGTCTGCGACTCCTCAGCTACCAGCTCCTCAAGAAAGGGGTTGTGTTGTGAGGAGAAAGGGTTGGAAGGGGAGAGGGGGGTCGAGGCGGGAGAAGGAGAGGGGGTGAAGGGATTGGTGTGATTGCAGTCGCCAGGTGAGACATGACCGGAGGGGAGGGCAGAGGGTGAGGAGCACTGAGGGGCTACAGGGGAGCGAGGAGGGAGGGGAGGGGGTACATCTGAGCTGCTTTCTACCTTAGGAGAAATTTCCAGCCTGTAGAGGAAAATAGGGCACAATAGCTTTGCTTAGTTAATGATGTGCCAGGTCACCAAATGGGGAACATCTTTTCTTACACAAAACAGAGAAGACAAACCAAAGTATGAGCTGATATTCCACAACAGAGTCTGTTCTCTAGAAAACTCAACCAGCATCAGTCAGTCAAATGAAAGAATTATGAAAACGGTAACACAAAGTTTATCAAAGAAGCAAAAGCATCATTTCGCAACATAATCAAGCGGAGCAAAAAAATAAATAATGCATTGTAGCCACTCAAGACAAGTCAAGATCTGCATTGGCAGCTATTCTGCTGGGTGAGCTCGTATCAACGTGGAATGATTTTCTGCACATCCTTTAGCGGGAGCGTTTGGTCTAAAACCACGGTGATGTTGCATCTTCCATAGAGAAGAAACGTAGACACACACTGGTGAAGGAAATGGAAATGCTGGAGTGCCATTTGTGGAAAAACATATAGCGTGAGATAATGATGAAGCGTGGTTGGAAAATGGAGAAAAAGTAAATCCATTTTCAAATAAGCAGAGCAAACAGTGAACTCAAGCCTCCCGTGTGTGCCTATGGATAGAAAGTGCATTCGTCAGACACTGTGGAGCCCAAACACGAGCCTGTTAATGACCCCGACTCACCTTGGCTTGTTCTGGGAGTCACCGGAGCCGAACCAGCCTTTGAGCCTCCCCTCAGATGTCGGAGCGGCCTGGTTCAGGTCTGACTTAGCTGGGAGGGAATCACTCCTCCCTCCAGAGAATAACGTCATTCTTAGCTTCCTCCCTTTGTCAGGTGAACCAGCACCCGAAACGGCGCCTGGCATCACTGCCTGTACGGGTTGACCTCCTGTCTGAGCTTGTTGAGCCGTGGAAGACGATGCCTGAGCCTCTTTTTGACCCTCTTTTTCCTCTTTCTTCGTCTTGTCGAAGGACCAGCGTCGGCCTTCGGCAAAGGAACCTTTGTCCTCGCCTCTCTTGGTGAGGTTCTGCAGGGAGCGCGACAGCGGGGAACACTTCTCCAGCAGGACCAGTTTGGACGGATGGGCTGCGGAGCTCTTCGGAGTGGACGGCTCAGATTCGTAGACGTGGCTTCCATTTATACACAAGGAAGACTTGGACTGAGTCATGGTCGAACCCTTGAGAGACTCCACCGCAGGATTTGGACGAGGGAAGGCTGTTGTGATCTTGCTAGCTTCGTCGCTGAAGGCTCGCTTGTGTGTGAGGACCTTTGTTGTGTGCTGGCTGGTGAGCACTGTTAAAAGGAAGGAAGGAAGACCTGGGTTAACAAAAATCAGCTGTTCAAGTCTAAAAAAAAAAAAAACGGGTATATCTGAGAAAACTTCTTGCTTTAACGGTAGGATCAATGATTCTGCAGAGAACTAGTCGATTGTTGAGTCTCATTCCCAAACTGTAAAATATCGACGCTTTGCGTTGGTGTTCAGTCCAAAAATTTAACCCAAAACTTTGATAACTGACCATCAACAATCTTTATCCAGAATTGCCTTCCCTACCTTTAAATGTATGACGATTTATTCTGGATGAACACAGTTGATTGTTGAGTCTCATTGACGGATTTGCCAGTACTTAATATTTGACAACCTTGGTATGAGAAAATAATCAGCTATCTTCCTAAAGAACCGCTAAAAAAAGTTTATTTACATATCCAGCATTCATCAGGAGTCAAGTTTGTGTCCGTGGGACCAATGAAAGTCAATTCTTTACTCCAGCTTTGTTTTGTTTTCCTCTAACTCTTGCAGGAAGTGACCCAGGGGGCTCCACCTCGAGGGCTGTGTCCAGTAGAAACACAAAAATTCAAAATTGAGTATTTACTGCTCTCCTACCTCTGGTGTGCACAGAGGGGATGATGGTAATGTCTTCCTCTTGCTTTAATGCTTTATTTCTACTCTTAATGATGTTTCTTTGGATCCTAAATGGATCTTGATTTGTGGGCCCCCACTCTGCTATGCAACACTCTGAGAAATGTAAACCTGCTCGCAGTTTGAATACATACCTTTTTTAGCTAAGTCAGCCTCTCCATAATGGGTGTCCACTCTCACTTTGCTTGTGTAGATGGGAGAGCTGGGAGGGTCGGACAGCAGGTCCAGACTGGGCGGAGGTCCGGTGTTCTCGCTGGACACGCTGCTCTCCGACGCCAGCGACGAGCACGACCTGGTGTCGGACGACTTGCGCAGCCTTCCTTTGAAGAAATCTTTCATCTTGCTCCTCTTCTCCTCCACCACCTCCACATCTGGCGGCTCCACCATCACTCCGCCCTCCTCGCCAAACCCCTGGGATCCTGACAGGGCGGCGTATCGGCCCGGCACGATGGCGGAGGACGACTCCACGTCCCCCCTCTTCCTCCCTGTCACACGATCCTTCAGCTTGCCGAAAGCAGAGCGGGGTTTGTCCTTCATGGTGAGGTCGAACATGCTGGCCGTCATGTTGTTGCGAGTGAACTGGACCGTCACCTGAAGTTCACCGCGCTCCTTCTCCTTTCTCCCCGCCTTGGAGTTGAGCTTGAACCATCTGGGGCCACAGAAGAAAAGAAGAAAAGAAGACAGTTAATCTTACATTACTGCTTTAAACACACACAATACTTCATCAGCATGCCTTCAGTGTACTGTCATCTGTTTGTGGCATGAATCAGATGCTGCATGTGTTCTCTGGACAACAAAACATTGATTTCCTGTTGGCAGTGCTCTCCACATATTACATAATCAGCCTGGAAATACCGCTCAGGGGATCGTGCTCAAAAATCTTTAACAACAAACTGTTTTGAAACGGGGCTCGGAGCAGGATATCACAACCCAAACTGCACCCGGCTGCAATAAGAACTGTATGAAGATTCAACCAATGAGATCTTCTCTCTGTTCCTGCCTTCCTAAATCCTTTGAGTGGACCAGAGAAAGTGTTTGCGGAGCCAAAACTAACAGCAGGAATTCACTGAGCGTAGAGAGGGCGGAGAGGCTGCAATGAAAGCCAGATGTGTTGCTTTACTCTGTCCTGCTCTTCAGTGTTCGTAGTGGAAATGTTTCGCGTATCACTGCTGCGTCACCTGCAGCTCGACCGAGGGCTTCAGATAAAGAGTCAGAGCCACATTGTAAATAAGACACAGATGAAGTTGTACTGAAGCGTCTGAGGGAGTTTAATTTGTATTTAAACCTTTTCAACATCATCATTTAACGATGTGAAAACTGAATCGGTCATTCTGAATGTTGCAGTAAAGTTATAAGCTTTCGAGGACCTGCAGAGTGAAGATCTGATTAATAATACAGAGAGGTGGTTCTATTATTCAGACTACCCTGGCTGCAGAACTGGGGAGGACAAAATGACATGTGATAACGTACTACACCCTCCAAAATGAGCGTACAGTTGGACCAGCACCTCCCTAAAAAAAGCCGTCATGAAGGGAAGATTTGTTGCCGGACTGCTGTGTTGGACTGAAAGAGTATTTTGTGCATAATTTGAAGGGAAAAGTCACAAATGTCAAGATGAGTGGTTTGGTTTACAGGAGGAACAGACCAGCAATTGTGACTTTAATATAAAATGAGTCAGCCTGTTCACTTCCTTTCATTTTTAATAACCATGTGAGTCAGCAGAGTTCAAACCACACAGGAGGAAGTGCTGCTTCAAAATAAAATCTGCTTCCTGTGATTTATTTTTATTAAAGTAAGTGCTCAAAAGCTCAAGTTTCCAACAGGAATCTGTGTTATTGATTCATCCTCCTTCACCAAAAGAGAAATTCTTTTTTTTTTTGGTGTACCTTCTCCCTTCATCCAATCAGGACAGAGAACTAAAGAGGTGGTCTTGTCTGTTCGGGAACACGAGGAGAGTGAAAATGTTTGAAAACACGTCTCTATATACTGAAATGTGACACTTGAGGTGTCTTTTATTAACTGTAATGAGATATTTTGACGAGAGATTTAGAGTTTTTGCATGATAACATACGTCAACCTGTCTGTGAGCAACTTCACGTCAGATCCACTCCACAGTTATCGACACGAGCTAACTTCTGTCTTTGCCTCGTTCACTGAGAAACACCAGGCGAGGTTCTCCTGAGTCGGTCGGCTTTTGTTTTGTCCTCAAAGCAGCTTCACGTCTGAGGAAGAAGCTGATGAACTGCAGTGTCACATTAAAAACATTACTGCTTATTAAAAACAACTGATTGCAGGAAGCACTGCAGGAGAACACGGCATCTCATTAATAAAAATCAAAGAGAGATTTGATTATTTTTTCCTCTGCCACCATTAAATGATAAACACAGATCGTACTCGGCGCTCTTTAAGTGGAGATGGAGGTTGTGAATTGTGCATAAAGATGGAGGCTTTCCGGCTAAATTCATTACTCGTTCCACAGCGGATCTGGTCTTGTTGGTTTGCAGTGCATTGTGGGTGCTGCTGCCGGAGCAGCCTAGAGGATATCAGTGTGGAGGATTTAATGAGGAGTCAAGTTTTCTATGTCGCCCTGCAACACGTCTAGTTGCACTGACTTCCTCTGAGTGAAGATAATCAGCTGATCATCAGAGTTTGAGGAGAAACAGGTGACTGGAGAACATAATGAATGTTTCTGATAACTGTAGTTACAAGTTACTTTGCAGATTTCAGTCATGCATCAGAGCTCAGAGCGCTGACTCTGATAATCTGATCGGATTAATATTTACTAATCTTTGCACTTTGCAGGTGCAGATTATTAATACTTAATATGACGGATGTATTCATAGAGATTAATACTCCCAGCAGTATTTAAAGTAGGCTGGATGAAATTAGCTCGACCTTCACCACCACCAGGTGCAACACAATCAGCAGCCTACTTTACTTTTGGCACTTTAAAGGGACACGACGTAGTTTTGAGGAAGGTATTCATACTCAGTTTAACATTTACAAGTACGGTCCCCACAACACTGTCGGAGGCCAGAAAGGTGGCAGGGTCCGCCACATATAAACAGAGTGAAACAGTATGAACGTGTGTTGTTCTTTAAGGCCAGTTTGTTTACTTAGATTGTTTAGGAAAAATAAAAATAAATCAGTGAACTGAGATCTTTCTCTTGTGATTAAAACACACACAGTGCACCTTTAAGGATATGTTTCTTTTTTTTGGCTGCTTAAAGAAGAATTATGTAGTTCAAACTCAGGTAATAACACAATATATATGTGGCGGACCCTGCCACGATACCTAAACCTGTATGAAACTGTTTCGTCTTTTATGGTGAGATTTTATTTTATTCAGTCGTGAAAACAACGAGAGTTTGTTTCCACATGAGAATCAGTCAGTGAAGCTCTGATTACTCCAGAACTACAGACTGAACCTTTAAGTTTAAGATTTCTACCTTCACCTGCTCCTCAGCAGGTCACCTCTTTGACTTCAGTGACACACTAACACCTGACACGTCTCTTCGTTTCTCAGGTTTCGCATTAGAAACTCGACGTACTCATCTCTCGGACACATTCCCTCCTGAAAGATCTTATCGAGCGGGATGATGGTTTGACCGAGGAACACGTCCAGACCGATGAGGACCCGGTGCATGACGGTGAGGACCAGGTCCCCGCTCCCGTGGGGGAACGCGCCCCGGCCGCCGTCCTCCAGGATCCCGGGGAGCAGCTCGAAGCAGCACTCCTCGTTCCACTCGGGCACCTCCGCCTTCTCCACCAGCCCGGTGGTGTACTTATCCTTCCCCACCTGGATGATGGTGTAGAGGTAGCGGCTGCCGTGCTTGCCCTTGGTGCGCAGTCCTCTCGCGCGGAGGACGGTGACATTGACATGTGTGGGCACCCACCGCTGATCATCGTCCAGATCGATCAGTGACATCATCTTGCACCGCTGCCTTTATGTGTCCTTTAATAGTAGAAAATGATAAAAACACGTTTAGCTTCAGTCCTGGTCAGCTGGTCGGGAGATCATCCCTCTCTGCGCGGAGTTTCTCGCGCTGCGCAAAAAAAAAAAAAAAAAGCTCCTCTGCAGAATTTCTCCAACAAAAGTGTTTTCCTCCTCTGAGGGTTTACCCGAGGTCAGCGTCCAGACCGCAGCCCGGGCCTGTGGTCCCGCATGCCGTCCCCCCCTCACACACTCAATGCAAAAAAACCCAAGTTGGACGAGCTGCGTGCCGGAACCCGCCCTCAGGTCCGCGCTGCTGCGTTCATGTCGCATCGGTGAGCGGAGAGTCCAGAAGTCTGCTCATTGTGTTCACGGCCCGCCCTCCTCCTCCTCATCCTCCTCCCAGAGCAGCAGGCCCGCATACAGCCAGAGAGAGATGCCGCAGAATTAAAGAGAAACACCCAAAACCGAGCCTCGACCACACCGACACCGACACACGCAGCGTCAGACGGCGGACATGTGAGCAGCTGGACCCGCCGTGAGGAAACAGCAGAACACATGCGCTCACTGGAGTTTCTGGGCGGAACCGCGAAGGAGAAGTGAATGTTTTTATTTTTATTAATTAATTAATTAATTAATTTATTTGTTGTGGAGCTCATCCTGCTCATCCTTTGATTTCAAGAAGTGGCCTTTTGTTCCCAACCGAACACCTCTGAGACAAAGCTGTGATATATTCTGTTCTGGTTCTGGTTCGAGCAGAATCTAAAGCGAGCCCATAACATCATCTTATAATATCACCCGACAAATTAACTGGATTATGACATTAATTAAAAAAAATAATAAAAATAAGACTGAGCAATTTATTAAAATAGTGCTGCTGTGAACCTTTAAGCCTGATCGATCACTTCCGGGTTCTTCAGCAGAACCTCCCGGTGTCGTGGACCTGCTCCTCCACTTTAAACCGACAGCACAGCCTCTTCTTATCGATCCTGGCTGCAGGACCGGTTCTCCTGCTGGGCTCCATCAGCTTCCCTGTCATGTAACTACACCGCCACCTGGTGGAGATCAGAGACGAGTCAGTCTGAGAGGAGCGGAGAGACAAAAGAGAACAACCATCACACACAAGCTGCAGACTCCCAGGTGGAGGTGCTGCTGTCACATCCGGTTACATCTGTCTGCATCAATGCATCAGCCTCCACCTGCTCCACCTGCTCCACCTGCTCCACCTGCCTCTCTCACACATCTGCTGTGCTGCTGAAAATAATATTATCCAGCTGAAATCCACCTGATCTGTATCTGACTCAGGTTCAGGTTCATGATCATCTGGAGGTGTATTTCTGCAAGTTAAAGAAGAAAAAAAAAGACGAAAGTTAAACGTGATTAAAGTCACAATCATGAGGTTTTAAAACATATAAATTAAGTAAAAAGGCATAATTGTAAAGGACATGGTCAAAATAAATGAGATAAAAGTCATTTATGAAATAAAATAGTTGCAATTATGAGATGAAGGTCCAAATTATGAATTTATAAGGTCAAACTGATGATTTAAAGTCAAAATTATTGAACATAAAGTGAAAACTATTAACTCAAAAGTCAAAATAATGAAATAAAAAGTCAAAATTATTGAATCAAAATTCAAAATGTTTCTCACATTTTGAATTTTATCTCACAAAACGGATCCTTCTTACCACTGTAAGAATTAGACGACAGACGACATGAGTGAAGCCTCTGTGTAAGTTCTCAGCTTCACTGCTGACTTTATTTATTATAAATAAAAACCAACAGAAGCTCTCAGATTTGTAAAAATCCTACTGGTGTTTCACAGTGTTGATAAACAGCCACGTTGAGGGTAAATACAAAGAAACGCTCACATTCAGAACAGCAACACAACGACAGAATCCGACTGGTTTAAGGTTTCTGTGGCACTTTTCTACTTGGCTTCTTAAGAGAGAGAGAGAGAGAGAGAGACACCTCACACAATACTGTACTTTATATTACACATTTACACAGCACGTGGCAAACCGACCTAATAAATCTGGTACATTCAAAACGTAGAAAACAGTGTTTCTGGAGGTGAAGTTACAGAGTACCAAAAACAAATAAATACGTAGGTAAAGAACAGAAATGGTTCAGATCAGTTTGAAGACGAGTTTCGGCCACAAAGAGACGCGTAAAAAGTGCAAATAAGAGCTTCAGAGAGAAAAAAGGTGCTCGATTAATTCCACTTGGGTTGAAAGATTATTCAGTAATGTATATTTAGTGTTCCGTGATAACAGTTATGTGGAAGTCTTGAATCAAGTTTAAGGCATTATTATGTGGCCTTAAAGGAACAGTTCACCCAAAACACAGTCCACCACTGTAAGATAGAAATACTCAAGCAAAGTAAAAGTACTTCAAAATTGAATTAAAAGTAAGTAAGCAAGTAAGTTCTCAGGATCAGAAGTTGAGTAAATATACTTAGTTATTCACCACGACTGAAGTAGACGGGGACTTGTTTTAAAACCTAAACATATGAAATGAAAAACACGGAATGGATCCGTACAGCTCGTCTGACGTAATCAAAGACCAAAATTAGATTATTTTTTTTTCTGTGATGTCGACAATGTGGGTGAACTTCTCCTTTAAATAAAAGTTCTGAGTCAAAATGTCGTCTAACTGCTGAAAAACTGGATGCAAAATCTATCAAATGATCTTGGCAGTTGGATTAATACAAGACTTTTTTGTGTCGGGAGGAATAAAATAATCTACGACGGAGCAAATACTTAGATTTACACGATACTGCAAACGTTAGAATAAAAAAAAGAAACGTCTACTTTTTAATTATTAGGACAGAAATAGAATATAAAATTTAGGAGACCTCATGTGGTAACTTCTGCAAGTAAACACGAGGAAAAACACTTTGGAAGTAAATTTGTTTTTTTCTGAAGAGCTAATTTTATAGAGACACATTTTCAGCCGGACGAGCTGTGTTGACGTCTTTCAACCCAAGAGAAGCTGCATTTGAGCACTCTGGAAAGACTTTTAATTTTTGAATGCACTTTTCCTTTTTTCCAGAATTTAAAACTAGACACATCAGAACTGATTCAAATAATAAAAAAATAACAGAAAAAACAGGGCTGCAAAGTGCAAGACAGGTAACAAAACACGAGTTTCTCAGAGGCACTCCTGTAGAAGGGTCGCAAGTAAAGGTGCTTTCGCCAATGACGCAGGACTTTTGCGTGAAACGTTAAATGCTACTTTTCCGTGGATGGAGAGAATAAAAGTCACTAACTTGGGCAACGTTAACACAAAATTTCTTCCTGATGACCTCAAGGAATATTTGTAAAACTGCAACCCAGAAATATTTGTTTGATAGTGAAAATAAGACAACAAACACTAGAAAAAGTAGCAAATGGAAGACTCAAATTTTAGTTTAAAACATCCTTTAGAGTCAAACTCTGACTGAACAAAATCTTGAGTATAAAAATGACAGAAAGCTACGAAACTAAAAAGAGAACCTGCTTCTGAGAGACTGTTTTTATATCGTGTTTGATAAACTTGGAATGTTTTCTTCACTCTGTAAAGTGACAGGATAAGGTCAGTGTTTTGGGATATGTTGTTGTACAGCTACATTTGCGGCATTCGTCTTTTCAGTTCCTCCTCCAGCTTCAGTCCGACTGGCCGTTCTGGCAGCCTTTCAGATACAGTTCGTCCTGCGACAGGTGATCGAAGCTGTCCATGTAGAGGCTGCTGGTGCTGCTGCCGCTGCTGCACAGGAACGTGCCGACCGCTCGGCCCTGGCGAGCGTGACCGACGGCGTCGCTGAACACTTTGTTGATCTGCTCCTCCGACGGCATCCACCAGTCTGGGTTTGAGGCACAGTGCATCCGGATAAACTCTGACAACAAACACGCTCAGTTATTGGAAATCAAAGAAAGCTCCACTGAAAACTGAGCAAATTCTCAGGTGACATGTTCAAGCTTGTATTTTAATAGACTGGATCTTTGTGTCTCAGCTACATGTGGGTAACCTACAAGAATTGTCATTTGAAACCACCAACTTCCTCTTGATTTTATGTAACATTATGACAAGAATCAGCTGAGACCTGCTCCAACTTCTCCATTTTGATTCACTCTCACAGCTCTCATAACGTCGTTTTTAGCTGCAGCTGGAGAATCGGCTCTTAAAACCCACTGTACTCTACCTTCTCATCGAACAACACAAAAAAAAATAACTTTTGTGGTGAACACAATAAAAATTTTAGCAGTAAAGAATACAAATGTTTTCTTCGGGAGGTGGTGGAGACCAAAAACAGAGCAAAGAAATAACTAATATATATAAGATAATATAAGAAATATCGGTGAAAGTTTTACAAGTTTGTATGAAGGTCGGTGAGTCGATGAGGATATGAAAACAAACGAAGGTAGAAGATACAATAAACCCGCTTAGCATCGCCTCACAACTAAGAATGCACCGAACTTGAAATTCTGGGTTGATGTGATGTTTAAAAATAATTAATTGTTATTTATTCCTCCTTTTGTTCAAAGGAAACAAAAGAGATCCTTATCACACACACATAATGGCGTCGTTCAGCCTCATTACACTGTCTTTTAAAGTGAAATTATATTTTTGAATATCTTCTGCACAAAACTGATGTAACACCACTGACAAACATCATCACCATCTTTGCAGTTAACAGTCAATAAGATCTTAGACTGACTGACACTGATACCTGCAAGATATTCATGCACTCTATGTGTTCTACCAGTGTTTAAATTTCAGTCGAGCAGACTAAAACATAATACCAAATGCTCCACAGACGTTTCCCGGCGTCGTACCTCTGAGGCAGCTGACTTTAACAGGGTTGAGCGGTCGTCTCTCCAGGCCTGGATCTCCTGAGTGGACTGAACGCTTCCTTTTGCCCAAACCACAGGAGAACTTGAGCTCATCTGTGGTGAAGACGTAGCGAATCAGGTAGCGCAGCAGCCGCCTGCCGTCTTTCTTAGAGGAGTTGACAGCTTCGTCCCACTGCTTGTTAGTGATGAAGAGAGGGTAGTTCTCCAGGAGCTGTTTGCTGCCCTGCAGGGAGACGGAGGAGGAAGACAGGAAGTTAAAGTGTGTGAGGAGGCGGCGAGGTTTAACTCCTTCACACGACTATTTTATCTCATATTTAACTGCTTTGTCTTTTAGCTGTTTAGACGTAGCACGGCATAATGTCATGTCAATTTCACTGATGTGCCACCGTGTTTTTTTTTTTTTAGCATTAAACACATAAATCCTTTATGTTAAACAGAATCTGTCAAAGGCTTGAATAAAAACACAGACCTCAAACACTGTCTGCCGCTCTTCTTCCTGCAGAGACAGAGTTTTCTTTAAAATCCCGCATTTTCACACAAACTCGATCGCACAATTAACACACCAAAGACTTTATTAACATGTGCTAACGATGACACGTGCTTTAAACAGCTGTGCATTAATGCACAGGAGCCTTCCTTCCTCACCTCGGTGAGCTGCTCCTCCGGCATCGGCTGGACCAGCTGGTTGTGAAACTCCAGAACAGTCTTGAAGTAGTCGAGAACATTTTGACAGGGAGCTGCGTAAACACAAACACCAGCTACTGTGACCAGGTATACAAACACACACAGTCACAACCCCCTGCAGGCAAACAGACGACTCGCCTGGTGTCGGATTAAAATATTTTCCTTCCTCTGCAAAAGATCATTTGTGTAGATCCTCAGTATATTTAACATGCAGATAAAAAAAGAGAGGGTTTTTTTTTTTTGTGAAAATGAGGTTAAGGTGACAGCGGGGAGCTCAGAATGCTTTGGGGAGAGCAGGAAGTTTTCAAAAATAGATGCTATTAAGACTGTTGCCCCAAACGCTGATGCATTTAGACTCAGTGAGAGTGTGAGGATCCTCACCGAAGTTACTGCGGTGTGACGACAACAGGCTGCACGGATGATGGATTTGATTAATGAGTAGTAAAGTTATAAATACAAGGTCTTTATGATGATCACGTGTATCATCAGGTGCAACAATCCTGTGTTATTTGTAGCATTTATGTAGCATTCATTTATAACTACTGTCAATAATTACATGCTGAATATTAGCCAATATAATCTACATTGTCATGTGTAACTATAGATACATATCTTATGTCTCTGTGTCTAGTAGCAATTCTATTGATAAATGTAAATACATATACAGTTGTGGATAGATGAGAATATTTTTTTTATGAATTTCCAACTCTCATTTCATTTTGTCTTCTCTGTTTATATCTTAATAAAATCTCTCTATAGTGCGATAAAGTTCTTACTGTAACGTACCAACTTCTGATTTTAAGTAAGATCAATTTCTCAGATTTTACCGTGTACCTTTATTGAAAAAAAAGGCTGGTTCTGTAGTTCTGGATATTGCACTCGACCATATTGAAATTTCAATTATATTACAATCAATTGTGCAGCACTAAACATCCAGTTATAAATAATTAATCAAAGCATCGTTATGTGTAAATGAGTTCAAGGACAAACACTCAAAATGAAGATTCATCGGTACAAAAAAAGCCTCATTGTGAGTTTGTTTGGATCATTTTTGTGTTTCTATACTTTACAAAACAATAAAACCAGGATCAGTTTTCATCCTGTGTGCTGTAACGATGAGGCTGTGTAGTTCATCATGAATCACACTCGAAGCTGCCAGTAAAGAAAATACGCATTACTGGAAACTCTGCTTGCTTAACTGAATTAATATCCTGACGGAGTAACGTAGAGCGCTGTCGGAGCTGAATATGTGAGAAGATTAAAGATTTATCGGAGAACAGAACGTAACATCAGACTCCTCAATGTACGACGAGACGCTTTTATCTGGTTTCAGATCTGTTCTTATTACTGATGCTTCCATACAACCCACATCAGCATTTAGATAGTTATTAAAGATCTCACTGTAAGCTATATCTCTCCAACTTTAAACTGTCTTTTTAGCGGTTAATATAATTTATCATGAAGCTGCAGGTGCATTCCTAAAAGAAAGCTATTAAATATTTTATCATAAATTCCTCACACAGGCAGCTGCTGCTCCAATGTGTTGTTTTCAAACACAACAGATGCACAAGGATTATTTTATTATTATTGATTCACTGGACTAAAATAGACGAAGCTGAAGCAGGAACTGGCACATAAATATATTATTTATGCAACCGAGTCATTCGCGAGGCTGCAGGAAGGAAAACAGGCGAAGTGCTGCAGTGGAAAGTTAACTATGAACTGACTCATTTAAGTGTACGGACTAATTAATTTAATAATGGAAGGCTGATTTCTCTCATCTGAATTTAGGTTATTTGAGATGTTACACACATCCCGGTTATGTTATCTATTATTCAGGACGGCTCGGCCGAGTTTCAGAAGCAAAAAACTACGAACAATGCCGCATTTTTCAATATTCATGTGGAGCCTCACAGCAGGCGAGTTCAAGTCGAGTTGCAAGTCCTCGTTTTAACAGCCCTGGATTTAACTATTCAACAGTAAATGAAGTATTCAAATGAGTTGCACTTTGAAAAGACTCTGAGTAAAGGTACGGATATTCTGATGAGAGTTTGTTTTGCACTTTTAACACATTTTGAATTTAGGAGTTTTATTTTAAATATTGAGGAAGTCATTGTTTCTTCACACTTTCCAATTAAAAAAGGTTGAAAATAAGACGCAGCAGAGACCTCATCCTTGAGTATAAAAAAAATCTTTGAGCTCTGAAACTCTTCTGGTAGTCAAATCTTTCAGTACCACACCTGGGATGTTCTCCAGCTTGTTGCGGAGCTCCTCGTTCTCCTGCTGCAGAGACAGCACCTCCTGCTCCAACTCCAGGCAGCGTGGACAGCAGTTCTCCTCCTCCTCTTCTTCCTCGGGCAGCGTGGACGACGGGTGGCCGTACGACTCTGACGGAGTCGGCGAGCCCCAGCCGCCCAGGTTGTGGCTCGGAGGAGACACTCCTGATCCCGGGTCGGCCGACGGACACTGCTCGTCCTCCAGACCCACAGCCAGGTGCTGCTGCTGCTGCTGCTGAGGCCCTGAGAGCAAATAGTTCTGTAGGGAGTCCGTGAAGATGCGGAGAACGGCAGAGGTCTGTTGTTGGCTCACATGGCTTTGTTGGGCGTCGTCCTCCGGGTCCGTGGTGGAAGAGCTCTCTTCAGGTTTGGACTTCCCCAGTGAGGAGCAGTGAAGCCCCTGAATCTCCCCCGACCCGTCCTCCAGCTTGATGTTGGAGGTGAAGGAGGAGGAAGAGGAGGAGGAGGAGTCCAGAAGGCGGCCGTTGTTGAGGAGGCTGAGGACTCGGCTGCACTGCTGGGCGAAGGCATCCAGGATGAGACGATTCTCTGCAGCCGAGGGAGGAAAAATCAACGGGTCAGTGACAGTGAACAGTCTGCAGGTCAGAATCAATACCAGTGATCACAGACTGATACATCTGAGGTTCACAGTTAATTCTTGACCTTAGAAACAATCGTGCCTCAAGATCTGGAGCTTTTAAATCACACAGGTTCTCATAAGCAGATTGAATTTGCTCATTTGAAATAAGAAGTAAAAAAAAAAAAAAAAAAAAGACAAAACCAGCAAAACAAAAAGTGCAGTCACTCATTTTGTTTCCAAACCTGTTTCACCTCACAGGGAACAAATGTAGATTAAAGCAAAACGGTGGGCCATAAAAAAAAATTTAAAAAAAGACTATGAAAATAATATCACCACGGTCCATTGAGCTGCTGTTCTGGAGCTTTTGACCACGTCAGTCTCTTCATCAGCAGACTGAGGTTGATTCTTTGTATAACAGTAGATGTTGACTGCTCAGGGTCATGGAGGTTTTAACGTCTGCTGTTCTTAGACAGTCATTTGGATTGCGAGTTATCTGGGTTGAATAAAATCCTACAAATTAAAACTATCTGGTGCTGATGATGAATTGAAGAGTCTTACAGTTTGAGAGGAAGGAGAAGCTGCTGTGTAGTCGGCTCGTACGACACAACAACAAAGTAATCTTGTTAGAAAAGAGCTGTGACGGTCAACGATAAAATGAAAGTTCCTTGTAGCAGCTTTTTGATAAAAAGTGCTGCGGTATAATCAGCTAAATGTGCCTTAAATATCACAAGTTATTGAAGCAATATGTAGTTTTGATGCAGACATTTTAATCAGAAGAGGAAAATCTTCACTGACTGATGTTTTATGACTAAATAAACAGTCTCTTTGTTTTCATGACTTAATAAACTGAATCAACAAGCTGACCCTAAAGAACACCACACTTTATACTGATTTACTTTGTCTATATGTGGCGGACCCTGCCACCTCTCTAGCTTCAAACAGAAAAGATATCATCAAGTCAATATTTCTCTGAGTTTGAGTTTCTGTTTCACACTGCCCCTTTAACGTACCAGCAGTTATTAATGTGGTCAGAAAATGAATCCAAATGGTTAGTGAGACGACAACAACGCAACATAAATCTGTGTTCATACTCTGGACTGTTTTGGTTGTGAGATACTGGATGATCCGACATCTTCTGGGCTCTGAAAACTGGTTTAAATAAACCATGTGAGAAGTCTGTAGGGGAATATTACGATTCTCACAGGTCGCTCTGTTGCCAAACAACAGGAGGTCATATGAGTCTTGTACAGATGTTAGTCTGGATAATGATACTGTCTCATAGTCTCTGCAACAGAGATATTCACATCTACTGTAGATATGTCTACAGAACAGATGTCTGACAAACCGAGCCAAGGCTAAGCTAACTGTTTGCATAAACCTCGTAGGGAGGCCTTCGATCTATCTATGTTTACAGACTAAATGTCTCTGACCTATTTTACCTCTTAGTCTTCTGGCTACAGTGGAGAGACTCTGCATCACCCCCCCCTTGCTATGTTGTTAAACAGATAACCCTGTATGGAAGCACTTCCTCCTGAAGCTGTGAGGTATCATCTGGACCTTGGGGAAGACTCGGGGGGATTATCATGGCAACAGCTCCTCCAAGATCTTGTTTTAGAAACTATCTCAACGTAAGTCATCAAGAACGGTCCAGCGAGCCGAAATTCCACAACATATTCTTCTGTGAGACGCCTCAATTCATCTTCTCTCCCCCCTCAGATCCCATTTTCTTGACTTATCCGACCCGGATATGTCGAAATCTGGTGACAGGCATTAAGGAGAACCATAATAAGTGTACAGAAATAGCCGATCTGATAGCTGATGGTCTGGTTTGTACTTATGTGGGTCAAAAAGAGGCATCGGTATTAAACTGAGGGAGTTTCATAACAAGTTAAAAACTCCTTTATTGAGTTTAAAATGCAGTGAAACTACAAGACGTGCAGCTGTTGGACGATGTCGCGGCTGGAACGTCACAAAGTTTCCTACAGTAATGGAAACAATGTGAGCGTTCTGCCTTCCTTTCCCCCCCCTTTTTTTTTCTTTCTTTGCACCGTGTCTTATTGCGGGGCAAAGCGTTTTCATTACAGTAACATGCAGTCGGGGCTCGTCTGTTTACAGAAATGTCAGCTTGATTATGCTGATTTATTCAGATGTCAATAAACTCTAAAGTCACAGTATCTGCTGTGACCGAGCACGGCGAATCGGCACAGATGTATATTGTCCAGAGACGAGAGCCAGTGTGTCGTGTTCCCTGGTAGTCTGGGCACGTCTCAATGAGATGATCTCACACATACCTCCATGTAATGATTACCACTGGCCTCTCTCTCTCTCTCACACACACACACACACACACACACACACACACACACACAGACAAAATGAGTTCTGGGCGGCCACTGCTGCGTTGCCACTCGCTCAGACGTGTCTATCAGCCTGGCGCAGATGTGTCGCATTTATTAATATGCGTGCTGTCTCTGTTTACCCGTCGAGATGTAGCTGATATCATTCGCCTTCACCCTGCACCCACCACCTCCACCTCCACCTTCACCAGTCCCCCCCCCCCTTCTTCTTCTCTCTCCAGTTTGTCTGAGGCACCCGAGAGCTGAGAGCCTCATAAAATTTCATTAAAAACAACACGCTCTGCAGAGGCAAATTTATGAGCCCCATTTATTTTAATCACAAGTCTTTGGGAAAAAGGCTTCTCGGTGTAATTTGTGTTATTGTGTGCTGAACTGATTGCTGAGTCCCGGGGTCCTCTCCTCATGAGAAGGACAGCAAGTTTTTTTTTTTGTTTTTTTTCCTCCAGCCATGAGAGGGGACATTAAGTTGCACCCCATCGTGCAGATAAAAAGCACTCTGATGTGTCATTATCGGTGAGAATGCACGGCACGTTTGGCAGACGACTGGATGATACATCTTGGTTAATATGGGAAGATTCACTGGAGCGGGAGGAGGGGGATGTATAATTTTGTGTGATTATTTCATTAGTGAAATCAGGAGCTCATGCACGCCAGGAAAGGATGCAAACCTCTGCTTTATAGTTTGAAGAAAAAGACTCTTGCTGTCTTTCACAGATTAAAGTAGGTTAAAGATATGATGTGATTGCCTATTTTTAGGATCAAACCTGTGAACACTTCTCAGGCAGGTGAGCGCGGCGCAAACCTGAAGCTCCCGACTGTACGAAAAAGCAAAAACAATAACCAAGCAGGGGACTGAGCCTCTGCTGCGGGCGGCGATAACGAGATTATCATCCGATTAGAAGATGAGATGTCTAATGTTTAATGTCATAACGGGCCTGGATTGGGTTCATTGCTTTCATCCTAATGTTGGTTCCTGTGGACCCGCCCTCCACACGGGGAACACATTTCGTCCTGAGCCTGCACAGCCCCTCTAATGAACAGCAGCTGAGGAGGAAAAATGAGCACCGAACAATGTGTTGCAGCCGGAGACTGTGAGGGCCCTGCACACACACACACACACACACACACACGTAAACACACACATGTACACACAATTACCCAGTGTAATTTTTAGCACATGCACACTGGAGATTCAATCATGACTGGTCTCATTACAGCAGCAGATCAATCACTGCTGACAGGAGAGAAGCAGAGGAAGAGATGAGAACAAAAAAAACAAACAAAAAAACAAAACATGAAGAGCAAACAAAAGACATCTTCACCTTCTCCCTCAGTGCGTTCAGGTTAATTGATTCTGTGGGAGTAAATCTGAAATTGCCCACCAGAACCGGGACGCGCTGACGTGTGAGGAGTCATCACTCACTCTGAACAAGTTTGGGACCCACCTGAGCTGATGCTGTAGGTGCAGTCTGGGGAGAACCTGCTGCCGCGCCGCTGCTGGGCACCAGGAGATGCCGCTGCCGCCGCCGCCACGCTGGCCGCCGGCGCTGAGGTGGATGTCGGGACCCTGCTGCTGGGCCTGCTCTCACAGGGGAGACGATGCTGCTGCTGCTGCTGCTGCTGCTGCTGAGGCGTCTGGTGATGCTGCTGGCTGCTGCTGGTAGCGACGCTGGTTTGGTGGAGCTGCTGCAGACGCTGCTGCTGCTGTTGCTGCTGCTGCTGGTGGTGCTGGTGGTGTTGGTGGTGGTGGTGCGGCTGGAAATGATGAGGCTGCTCCGGGTGGAAGGTGAAGTGATGCCCGTCTCCAAACAGCGGCAGCTCGACCACAGCGGACCTGTCAAAGCGCGACTTGCCCGCAGAGCGCTTGCTCTGGAAGGGCTTCAGGCTGCTGTACGGACCCCGCTGTTGTCGGCACATCTTCGGGGCGCACGGCCCTTCATCCGCGGGCTGCATCTCTCCCTCCATCCCCGGCCAGGTGTCACAGCGCGGCGGGCGGGCGGATGTGTGGCTCCGGGTCGGTACTGTGGTGGTGGTGCTGGTGTGACAGGCAGCTGACGACTGGAGGGGGGATCAGATCCGTCACTGTCTGGCTCGGTTTCCCTCATACACACTGATGAAGGGTGGGCTAATTTACTGACAAGCCGCCGCTCCAATCCCCAGTCGGGAGCGCCGACACTGAGCCTCTTCCAGAGGGGGATACAGGCGGGACTTGTGCGCCGCTGCCTGCCTCCTTTGTAGCCTCCATCCACACACAGAGAACAACGGGGCGCTGCTCGGTAGTACAATCTGAGAGGGAAAAAAAAGGGAAAGAGGAATCCGGCAAATGAAAAAAGGCAGAGGCCATTTTGCTCCAGAGCTCAAAGCATCAATAGAGCAACATGAGCGCGAATGAAAGAAAAGGCTGCCAGAGACCATCAGAGACCCCCAGAGACATCCAGAGTCCCCCAGAGACACCTGAAGACACCCAGAGAGACCTGGACACACCTGAAGACACCCAGAGAGACCTGAAGAAATCCAGAGTCCCCCAGAGACACCTAAAGACACCCAGACACACCTGAAGACATCCAGAGTCCCCCAGAGACACCTGAAGACATCCAGAGTCCCCCAGAGACACCTGAAGACATCCAGAGTCCCCCAGAGATATCCAGAAACCCCTAGAGACCTGGAGACACCCAGAGACACCAGAAGTGACCATCAGCCCGAGAAATACACTTCACATATGATGTTTATTTGTCTCTACATGTTTACTGAATGAACCAAATTTAATAAACTAAATGTGATCTTACAGCCTTTTATTCCTACTTTAAAGGTTTCATTCTTCTGATCCATGTTCAGTTTATTTAAGCAGTTAAAGACGAGAAAAGAAAACCTCTCTGCATCCTGATTAAAGTCAGAACTCACCTTCATGTTTGAAGCTCAGGTTACAGGCTGCTGTGGCAGCTGCTCTGCAGCCTGCAGGGCTAAAAGTTTGCACCACCACATGGAGGCGCCACATCAATAGGTTACCACCAGGAGATTTAATGGATGGAGGGAAGGAAAAGAGCTGCTGCTGATTACAATAAATGATTTTTTCCCCCTCCTCTCCCTCTTAACAGGCCAGTCAGGTTAGATGTGTTTGCTTCAGAAGAACAAAATGGCAGGTTTGTATGAGTTGAACACGAGAGACTGGGCTTTATAAAGGTGATAGGTTAATGTGATTAATAGGCTTAAACAATAAGCTTTCAATTGTGTTTATCATAAGCCAACAAGTTATTTTTTCTGCAAAGGTTTAACCATGTTACCTCCTCTTGTTCGATTAGTTCTAGTTTAAATCATGCTAAAACTACATACAATACTTACAAGTGAGTAACTTTTTCTCTACTGACCACACAAAGTGAGAATTAACATCACAATATACTTTGGTTTTAATTGTTTACCTCTATTTGCTAGCAACTATAATCCGTTTTCAACATGAGAATAACTGTGACATACATGAAAAAAACATTGGAATAAAAGTGGAAAAAGGTTAAATCGTAATTTAACTGTAGCAATAGTATAAAAGAGTCTGCAAATTGACAGAAAAGGCCGTTTCACAGTAATATCTGGTATATTTATTGCTAACATTAGCCATACATTTGGCTGTTTCTGCCACCGTTTAGCTTATAGCCTATACATTAAAGTTAGAAACTTTTACTGAACAGCGTTTCACAACAAAAAATGATAATGTCACAAGATAATAATTTAGTTTACTTTAATAAGGCTGAGTAAGCTAAGTAGCAGGCTAGGCTAACGTTACCTGGCCAAGTGGCTAAAATAAGAATAAAAACATAGCAAAAATAAAAGAGGCTACTAAAATGAAATGGTAAATGTTTAAACACAAGTAGAAAAGAGTTTTACAGTAATGTCTGATATCTACACTTTGCTAAATTAGCTAACATTAGCCACCAATCAGCTAATTAAGCTATTTCTGCTACAGTTAACTAGCCTTTTAATTGAAGAGAGCAACTTTTGCTCAGCAGCCTTTTAGACCACAAAACCTGAGAATCAAAATTAAGATAATAACGATTTTATCTCCTTGACAGAAAAGGCTAGGTAGGCTAAGTAGCAGGCTAGGCTAACATTACCTGGTCAAGTAGCTAATATAGAACAACATCCCACAAAGAGGACACTAAAATAAAAGTTATAAATGTTAAAGCACAAGTAGAAAAGAGTCACACAGTGTATATTTAGATATATCATCTGGTATTTAAACGTTTGCTAATTTTAGCTAACTTTGAGTTAGCTACTGGCTAAAGTCCAGTAACTTAGCAACCAAGTAGGTAGTCTTGTGTTGTCTCTCTAAACTTCGTGCTTCGTGTTTAAATTACATTTATTCACATCGACTATTTTAATTTCAAACCCTCCTCAGTGTCCACACAGGCCACTGAGGTCTTCTCTCATGCAGAATAAGCTAATTAAGCTAATGGCCGCTTGTTATCGGAGCTCATTCGGATCTGTTGAATATTCACCACCAACCGTCCGCTGCTGAGACCGCCACAACAACCTCGTGAGCGCGCACGTCCGGATGTAACGAACTGGGGGGGCTTTACGTGCGCGCGTCTGAACCCGAGTTCACAAAAGCAGCTCGTCGGCGAGGAGGACTCACAAGTTCCGAGAGACGAGACCTGGAGCAGCTCGACCCGGGGAGGGAGAGCAAGAGAGGCGCCCGGAACAGACGGTTCGACTCTCACGTGTTCGGCCGAGAAGCTGAAAGAAGAACTTTTAATTAATTCAGGATTAATCAATTTGTTTTCCAATTTGGCAACTTTGTGTCTCGAGGCGGAGCGGATGATGATGGGGAGAGATGACGGTCACACAACTCTCACACAACTTCGGCTCCACTCGCTCCAGTCAGTAAGTTTCCCCCGAATGAGGAGCGTCTAACCCGGACCGACCCACTGCTGAAGCCCCCGCAGGACGCAGGGACACTTTGAGCCCCACCAGCGGGCTCCGCTCGCCGGGATGGTGCGCCTGCTGAACTGCCTGCTGCTCGGATATCTGACCTGGAATCTGCGGATATCGGACGCGCAGGGGGAGTACTGCCACGGCTGGCTGGACTCTAATGGGAACTATCATGAGGGCTTCCAGTGTCCGGAGGACTTGGACACCATGGACGCCACCGTGTGCTGCGGCTCCTGCTCGCTGCGCTACTGCTGCGCGGCGGCGGACGCGCGGCTGGACCAGGGGAGCTGCACCAACGACCGGGAGGTGGACAACACGGAGTTTGCAGCGCGTGAGTTCGGTTGTTTTTAAGCTCGTGCATGTTGTCTCAGGTATAAACATACCTGGACATGACAACAACAGACACTAATACTAGTTCAGAGCTGCAGAAGGCTGATAAACACCAGGAATACAGCACAGCAAACTCTTAAATGATCTTTATTCAACACAAATTAAGAAATAATTAAATTCAGTAAGATTCATGCACACCTCAAGTCTCATTTGTAGCACACAGAGGTCAAAGGTCAAAGAAAAGAGCAGCTTTCAGTGCCTTGCTCAAGGGCAATTTCCACCCCACCAAATTATGAGAATATGAAACCCCACATTTAATTCATCTACTCAGACTAAACACTAATAAATCTCCTAAAAGATAAACTTCTATACCTGTCAACAAATGATGCTAAGGACAAAATACCAACATGTGTTATAAAGTTACAAAGTTGCACCGATGTGTTGAAAAATCACACTTTTATTAGAAGAATCTGTTTTACAAGACTGAAAGTGTTTTTTTCCTGTTAAATTCAGTTGATTTAATTGAAAAAAAGTATTTCCAGCATGAATCAGTCAAAGTGTCCTGACTTCTGTCAACGTAGAAAGAAAAACTCAAAGGAAAGTTTTTAAAAGTGACTCTTAAATGATCTTTAAGCAGAAATTGGTAATAAATTCACTGGATCCACAATGTAGGAATGTTTCACACAAGCAGGCGTCTTTGTTCAACCACATATAAAACTCATTCAGCTGCACAGAAGTTTTCACAATATTGTGAAACCGGCCTCTTTAAACATTTAACCCGCTCAGTGTCACATTAACCCTTCGAGTCGTTCATAATCGTCCACTTTAACCCTCCAGCTCGCATCGGTTTTCTTTAAATTTCCCCCGAGCTGATAAGCAAAGCTGCGGCTCGCTCACTGAATCGACTGTGTGCTCGCAATTTCCTAATTTTTTTCCTCTCAAAATAAATAAACACTGGCTGATTTCCTTCCCCACAGAGCAAAGTGGGTTTCATGGAGTGAAACCGGAGCTGTTTGTGTTTTTCCCAGCAGGAATGTGTCTGTTGGGGTTTTTTTGTTCAGAAGTTTAACCAAGAAGGATTTAAAAGAGACGACGCGATTAAAAAGTTGTTTGGCATCATCGTTAACAGGCCGCGGTCTGTAGATGACCAACAAGGCGACACTCTGAAACCACGAATTTAAGTTTCGTCAGCTCAACATCAACATCTGGACGTGTTTATTAATGTGTTCATCAATAACTTCTCTCATAAGCAGAGCTGCAGATTACCATCATTCTCACAGGTGATTATTTCATCAATTAACTGATTAATTGGGTCTAAAAACTGTCTGAAGTTGACAAAGATGTTCAGTTCACTGTTAAAGAGCAAAGAGACCAGAACATATTCACACGTCAGGAGCTGGAATCTGAGAATTTGACTTGTTTTCCCTCAAAAAAGGCAAATTGTTAAATTCAATTATCAAAATAATTGGCGATTGAAATAACTGATTAATCTTTACAGCTCTACACACGAGATTTTCTGCTGTTCAGTTTTATTTGTGTGTCTTTTATTCGACCCGTCTGTCTCATGTCGTCCTGACCGTCCTGTCTCCCCTCAGAGCCCGTCTACGTTCCCTTCCTGATGGTGGGAAGCATCTTCGTCGCCTTCGTCATCGTCGGCTCTCTGGTGGCCGTCTACTGCTGCACCTGCCTGCGGCCCAAGCAGCCGACCCAGCAGCCCATCCGCTTCTCCCTGCGCAGCTGCCAGGGCGAGACCATCCCCATGATCCTCACCACCGCCCCCCCGAGCCTCCGCGCCCCGTCGCGACAGTCCAGCACGGCCACCACCAGCTCCAGCTCGGCCGGAGGAGGCAGCTCCATGCGGAGGTTCTCCCTCGGAGGTCCGGGGCAGCAGCAGCAGCACGGCTGCCTGGTGTCCGCCACCATCTCCTCGTCGGCCTCCACCCCCACACAGACCCCTCAGACTCTCCCTCCCCCTCCCCCTCCCCCCTACACCTCCCCACCTATGTCAGGAGGCATGCAACACCCCTCCACCCACACCCAGCTGCAGCTCCACCAGCCCTCCATGTCCTCTCAGAGCGCCGGGTTCCTCCTGCCGCAGCAGTACTTCTTCCCCCTGCAGCCCGACGCCTTCTCAGCGGCGAAGGGATTCGCCGACTTCGGACAGAGCTGACAGGGCCGACGGAGAAGGATTACAAGGTTTTCAGAGCCCGCGAGGACAAATACGCTGCGATCCAGCTGGTGGTGTTTGGGTGGAGGGCCCGGGCCGGCTCAGCGGACACAGAGAGCGTGACAGGAGGACGAGGGATAAAGTACAACAAAGCTGCTGTGGTGGAGCGGCGTGGCCAGAGGCGTTTCCCCTTCTGCATCACAGCACACATCGACAGAAACTCTGAATCTGAATCTTGTGCACTTTGTCTCTTATTGTAAACAGACCTCACTGAGCTACATTTTTATTTTTTTATACATGCTGTCTTCTCTCCAGTCTATCACACACCCAGAAATACTGTAGACGGCCCGACACTGTCACTCTGAGACTTGTTTCATTGGTAGAAATAGACGTTGGAAACCAGGGAAATATCTTGTTTTTTTGACAATCGCGAGGACCCGACACATAAAGGACATTTTATTCTGGAGGAGCGTGGACTTTTATAAGATGTTGTTACAGGCACTATAGCCAGAGCAGGGTTGTCATATTGATTCCCTCATTTACATCAAATAAAAAAAAAAAGTTGTCTCTCAGTATCTTCTGTGTGCCGATTGAAAAGGTCTCCTAAAACACAAACGGCCGAGGAAGCGTGTCGAAGCCTCGCCGTCGCTCAGACAGAAAGGAAACCGGAGCGGCCGGCCTGCACGGCAGCTCCCTACCTGTCGCTCATCCTCGCGCCAGACTTCACAGCAGGAATGCAGCGCTGAGATCAGTCATTGTCAGTGCTCAACGAGCATGGCATGGTCACAGTGTTAAAAACAACTCGCCCCAGAAATAGAGGTTTGGGTTGCAGCAACAGGTACGGCAGAATCCCAACAAAGGCCGCTCTGTTCTCCACTTATCAGATTCTGAGGCAGACTTGGTGTCAGTGCTCGTGAAGCTGCTGGGTCTGAGGATGTTCACAGTCTGTTATCGCTCGTTAAAAAATACGATTTCCACGATCGTTAATTTGACAGATTCCAGCGTTTAACTTCTGGTTCGTACTCGCGGCTGTCAGTTCGGACTTCACCTCTCACATTCCTCGTTCTGCTTATAAAAGGAAAACACAAGTTGTGAACACGTCTCTCGTGGCGTTTCCTTAAATCTTTTTGGATGGTTGAAAAAAAACAAAAAAAAACTTTAATGTCTCTGCCAGGAGCTGGAGAAAGTTTCCAGCTTCTCGTTCCAAGTTATCCGTGAAGGCAGGAGTCTTTATTATTACTGCTCACGCCGAAGGCTTCGGCTTTATTGTTACTTAAAACTTCCAACAGCTCTCATCCTTCTCACAACAAGATCCGACGTCTGTGTAAGTCACTGTGGAGGTGAGATCAACAGACATTAGACGGATTATTCTTTAGATTCCAGATTGTTTTGGCATGTTCAGCTGTGATTCAGTAGAAGTTTGAGACGAAATTTAAACAGAAAACAACTTGTGCAATCAAACTTTTTTCACCGAGCTCATGTCGTCATCTCCTTCATACAATCACGTGTTTCACAAACTTCACAAACACCTGTGAACGACTGAGCCTTTCGAAGATGCTCCTTCATACCCAGACATGTTCTTGTCACCTGAACTTTGAATGTTCCAAACAGGTGATTTTGAAACATTGCACAACTTTTCTCAGTCTGTTGTCGTTCTTGTCCCAAACTCCAAAAAGTTGACAAGGTTAAACATTCGATAAACTGCCTTTATATTGTTATTAATTGAGTTTATGTTTTATTTATGTTTTACACAGCGTCACAACTTGTTCAGTTTATAATCCGACACCAAAGTTTGGTCACATTTGGTTTCTGATTTACGAAAAAAGAAAACCTCCCTGAAAGAGGACAAGATGTCGCAGCTTTGATATTGGTTGTAAATAAATAGTGATCAGAGGGATCACAGGCCGCAGACAGAGCGTGATAAATAAATGTGTTAAACAGAGCGATGAAGCACGCGAGAGTAATAACTTGTAGGTTCCCAAAGTCAGTGCAGCTGGAGATCAAAACAGGAAAACAGCCTGTTTATTGTCTGCAGATCAGATTTGAGTATTTCAGTAATGACGCAGCGATCAAACGGTATAAACAGACACACGAGTCGCTCGATGCTTGAAATAATTATTGACTTCTTCGTTAAATGATGGAAGTTTATTTGACTGCACTGAAAACAGACACACCGGTTTCTCCCCCTCTGTATTAAAGCTGCTCAACAAGTGTTTTTTTTAATTGATTTTAATTGAACTGAAACTAATGAGTTACTATAATCAGTTATGTTTTTCTTGATTTATTTTTTCATCCATAAAAATGTTAGAAAACAGTGATGCGGTCGAACACAGTTCCCCTGAGCTCAAGGTTTCATCTTTAAATATCTTATTTCTCAACAGTCCAACACAAAAACAGTTAATTTACAACCACATACGAGATAAAAGCTGAAAATCTTCACGTCAGAACCTCTGAAACGCATGTTTGTCAATAGATTTTTGAGCAATTTGTTGTTTCCACTTTAGATTTTTAACTGTATCTGGTGATTTTGTATTAAAACATGTTTTTAAATGCAAAATAAGAATCAAAACGTCTCCCTAACTTATTTAGTAAGCGTAACATGTTTAACAATAAATCCAGCTCTTAACTTTAAATCAACCTGGATGCTCGTCTGTCTGTCTGAGATCACGTCCACACGTGAAGGTCGATCACTTCATATGAAGACTCCTCTGACATCGTTTGTTTGTCCTGCAAGTCTCTAACTGCCTTTTCCTGTTTAGATTCTCACTGTCCTGTCTGTCGCCACATGCAGGCACAAAGATGACACAGTGATTACAAACCTGAAAGACAAAAAAAACAAACCCCCCCCAAAAAAAGGCAGCGGCGTTCGTATCGTTTCCTTCATGATTGTAAAGTTTATTTCAGTAGTCCTTCATGGCAGTAAAAGACGACACTTATTAAGTTTGCAGTCCCAACATGCAGAACAATCATCGAACAAAATGACAGAACAGAAACAAAATATCGTAAAAAGAAAAAAGTTAAAAGGTGCGTTGTTTTTTTTGTTTTTTTTTTCTCTTTTGTGAAGTGATCAACACTCGAGGGAGAATCAAAGTAGTACAGTTAAACATCTCAGAGAACAGTTTGTGTTAATCCATTCATGCAGCCCACGACTTCCACGGACAACAACGTGTGTTTTTTATGTTTTCTGGAGAAAGAAAGCAACAGTCCAAGCCTTCCACAACGACGACATCCACATTCAGCAGTTTGGAACTTATTTTGTTTTTTCGACGAGATGACGACCGATTTTTAAACACTTAAAAGACCAGCGGGGGGGAAAATTAATGGTAATAAACCCCTTTCGTGAAGCTGAGAAACACGAGAGCTTCCCTGTAAAGCAGAGCTACACTGCATGAAGAAACAAACGTGTACTACGAGAGAAATCATAGACTGAAACCAGATAATACCAGAGATCCACGACTGGAAAAGGTACATCGAGTGCTTTGTGCAACATCTCCTGTCGAAAGCGAGCCGAGCGTCAGAAACTCTCACCGTCGAGTTTGACACACACACACACACCCACACACACACGTTCCCAGACGGGCCATGCATCAGCACACAGCAGTACACCATAGATACACCTGGAGTCGTGCAGACGGACAACTGGAGCAAGCGCCACCACACACACACACACACACACACACACACACGCACGCACGCACGCACACACACACACACACGATTAAAGAAACACACCAGGAGGACCGAGACGCTCCCGGTCTCACATAGAAGACACAGACATGCAATGCATACATAGACGTTAATCCACAGTAGAGGTGACACATACACACACATACATACACACACATACATACAGCACATGCACATGCAGGCAATAAACCGACACACACGCTTCACACACACCGTCAGAAATCTGATCTCCCATAGGGAGAAGAAAGCAATCACACGGACATTAAGTAGTCAATTATAAATAAATCAAGCTGTAACGATATTAATATTAATAATAACAAGACATGTAAGAAAGCTCCGTTTCCTCGTTCCATCTATTCTATAACCTGCCAGTTTATCAGAGGAAGAAAAAACTAAAAGTTACAGACAGTTCATTACAAAGCCAGTCAATGCAAAATTCATACATCTCCAATATAAAAATACAAATCCACAAAATAACTATAGAGACAAAGTATTTTTGATATTGTCGTGGAGTTTCTTCCTGGCTAAAATTTCTCTCTCTCCCTTAAGCTAATGGCACTTATGTTAGAAGGATAAAATCTCCATTTTAAGGGAAACACTATCACCGCTGTGACCTTCGACCAGACCGTCAGAGAAGCCTCCCGTCCGCCTCCGCAGGAACAAATCTGACTTCATACATGTGCCACAAGGCACTCTGTAGTTTTCACATTGTACGAGTGCAATACTGTGGTGGGGAGACAGTGACTTTGTCTTCAGGAGGAGTGTGTGTGTGTGTGTGTGTGTGTGTGTGTGTGTGGAGCACTGGTCTAAGCTAGCTGGCTAAACTATTCTTGGCTGTCTTTTTCTTCTGTGAGGGAAAAGGTCTACGTAGGCACCGTCGTGATTGAGACAGGAGTGATGTGTGGAATGCTATTATCTGTCGAGAGCAATGCTTCTGCTGTGAAAACGGTGGACACAGGATTACAGGAGGTCGCAGGAGGCAACTTCATAAAAACAGAAATTTAAAAACAAAAAAAAAGGAAAAATAAATAAATAAAAACCAGGCACGATATCTACATACATTATAAATGAAACTAACAAGAAAAGAAATGCATTTTTAAAAAGAAGAAAAGGATGAAGGCATGAGCAAATGTAAGGCTTTACACAATAGATGCTTTGTTAAGTGCAAAAAAGAAAATTTAAATATTACACATGTCTGCTCTGAAGTGGTCCGTTTAGTGCTGGAATACACTCAGGAGTGTGATTACATTTGGCTTAAAGGTTTTTTTCCGAATTCACGAGTACTTGGAAGATTGTATACACGACTGCTCTCTGGCAATCTTTGACAAGTTGAAATCCTCTAAAACTAATCCTCGTCCAGTGTTTCTGACTTCTATAATAACAGTGTTGTTTGATTTAGATTTAATTTAAAGGAGTTTCAATAGAGAGGAGACGTTCACTCCAACAAACTGAGCGAGAACAGTGAAGAACTTCAGACCACAGACTGCTAAGAAAGCACAGTGCTCATCATGTCTGCTGGACACACAACTACGGCTGAAAGTGAACACGGTTTTGTTTTGTTCCTTGTTTTTTTTTTTTTTCTTCCCTTTTTCAAACACAACTCGATGTCTCTCTCTCTCTCTCTCTTCTGTCCGTTTAATATTCACGTCCCAAAAAAATCTCCTCAGTGTTGGAGGCACTCGCTCGCGCCTCGTCTTCTCCACGTTGAGCTTCAAATGTCGCCACCAGAAACGGCTGCTGTGGCTCCGATCGGCCCGGCGGCTCACCACTCGTTGGTCCTCTGTTTGGTGGTGTCGTACGCTCTGATGACCTCAGACTGAGACACAACTCCGTTCTCGTCTTGAGAGAAGGCGTAGCCATCTGAAAGAGGATCGAAGAAGTTAGAACTACGTCCCCGTAGAGATCAGTGATGCATTTAACAGAAACTTCTTATAACACATAAAAATGAACTAAAACAACTTAATTAAAAGTTAACAGAACATAAAACTTAGGAAAATTCAGGAGGAATAGTTCAACATTTTGAGACACATGTTAATTTGCTCTCTAGTCAAGAGGTAGAAGATAATATCAGCAGCTGGTTAGCTTAGCTTAGCATAAATGAAACAAGGGAATCCAAGCACTGAAACTGTGTAATTACATCGTCATGAGATCCACTGGGGCCCAAACTGACTTCTTCCTGCAAGCTAACAGTCTGAAAGAAGCGTCTGTAAAACACTGGATAGTTTTTTTTTTTTTACAAAGTCATAATTTGAGCTGTTTAGTCGAATCCAATTTGGAAACTCAAGAAGAGCCCAAAGATTAAATCATTTTATTCCTTTTTAAGTTAGCCCACTCTGTTTGCAGAAGCTCGATGGGCCCCACAGAAGATCAGAGTTTTGTTATACTAACATACATACAGTCAACAGCTTTCACAGGAAGGATCAATGGTCATCTTCAGTGCTGTAAATGTTAAATGTCAGCTCCCAGGGGAAAACAGCGAGCTCACCTCTATCTGATGTTTACACACTCTGTCTACCAGCATGTCTGAAGCTCCTGATTAACAAATCCCAATTAAATCTAATGTATAACAATATATTTGTTACAGGGGATTATATGTGAGACTATTACCTGGTCAGGGTGATCTAATCAAATCGAATCAATTTTTTTTTATAGCACATAATCACAATCACACTGCCTCGATGGGCTTTACAATCCGTACAGTGAAGAGTCTGAGCGAGGCTTCATGTTTTCACATGTTTCCAGTCTGTCTTTCTTTCTTTCTTTCTTTCTTTCACACAGTGTTTCGTCTCCAGGTAGTCATCAGGAGAGAGGCTAAAATGTTTTTTGGCAGCACACAGAAGTTTTTATTTGGAGACACCGTGACTCTGATGTTGTGCATCACTTACAATAACACACGACTGGCTCGGCTGCAGTTTCATATCTAACGCTCTGACACGTGAGAAGTTACGATCCTCTTGGTCTCAGCTATAAAGTAAATCAGCATATTCCCCAAAATGTTAAAACTATTCCTCTAAAATCAATAATATGATGAAAACAAAGTCATTAAAAGCAGCAGCTCTGTGATCTACCACCTAAACTCTCCTACAGGGTTTCCTTTCTGACCTCTGACCCCTGACTCACCTTCAGGTGTCAAATGACTCGGTCAGTACCTGGAGGCCAGCGGGGAAGTTCAAAGGACCCCGCTGAGAGGAGTGCATTGTGGGGGAATAACAGCGCACAACATTTAATCATTTGACTGTCATCTGGCTCTACAGAGCTCAACTCAGGACACACGAGGGGAAGGACAGGAAGTCCACCACCAGAAAAGGAAGGGAAGAGAGGCGTCTATCTATCAGGAGGCTCGAGGGGAGACGGGTCTGGAGATTTAAACTAGGGTGAGGTTTGAATTATGAATATCAAAAAAAAAAAAAAAAAAAAAAAAGGTATCACACAACAACGATCTCATCCCCACCTATGAGACAAACAAAAAACAAACCGATCAGACAGAAGACACAAACAGAACAGAAGAAATCAACAGAAAACAGAAAAAACAAACTCATGCTGAGAGAATCATTGGAAAGGTTTTTGATTCCACTTCCAATGTGACACCTGAGTTTTTGCTCCTGATAAGAACGCTACACTTCTCTTGATACTTCGCTGTACGCTGAGCCCCGTTCAACACGACTGGTTTCCTCTGGGGGGAGGCGGGATTTCACTATCACCTCTGCCGGTCAGTTATTGTAATCTGGCGTGGAGCGTTCACGTCTGCGATTTTTCACCCCACACCCGGTAATAATTACAGCTCCCATCACCAAATATAAAACAAGTCCAGTCAGGAATTATATGACTAGGAGTGTATCTCAAAGCCAACACAAGAAGCCCCTCTCTCCCACAGAAAACACCCAAAATGTGATTATTTAAATAATAATGTCTCATACTGGGAAATATGAAACAACGTCTACACCAATACCAGCATGTCTGTAATAGCCAATATCAGCTAATTGATATATCGGTCAGACTCTCTTTATAATTGAATCACAGCTGAATGATTAAGAGGTAAAATAATCGTGACATTAAAAACAACACACAGCCTGTTTGTGAAGCAGCTAGAATGACTTTTATTATGAAGGAGGAGGGAAAGTATTTTATTACTAACCTCCAACTATAACGTTAATCTGAGCAAATAGAAATGTATCTAAAAAAAAAAAAAACTTTGGAAAATCAACACAATTTTGATTTAAATCAGGAGAAATATAATAAACAAGATTAAGATTCAGACAAATTCTTCACTGCCAGCTTTCAGTATTGTAGTGGTGAGATTCAATATCCAAGTCTATCTGAACTGCATGAGTTCACGACTCCTCACCATGAACATTATTAATTTAATAGTTCATATAAGCAGTTTGTCGGGTAGATATAATACATACAGTGCGGGTTAAGACGCGGGGAAGCTGCAGGGCTGCTCGCAGACACAGTTACTGACGTGTGTTTCCTGCATTTGGTCAACGCAGAGTATTTATGACGAGAGGTCTGTTACTAACAAACGGTCAGATACTCTGGAGGTTACAGAGATACCGGACGTATCACAGCAGGAATAATGAAACCTGATGTGATCCGGGAACAGATTCTGAAGCAGTTGACTCTAACACGGCTAAACTGAAGTCTTTGGGGAGTAATGACGACTCCCTCTCGAGGCATGTTTGGTAAGAAAGAAAGCAAGAAAAGACACAAAGAGGAAGAAATATGGTGTAACTTACGGAGCAGGTTCTGCTGCATGGAGTCAGAACGGTACAAACTGACTGTGCTCTTCTTGAAGACGTTCTTCAGGAGCTGGGCCCTCTCCGTCAAACTGCACACACACACACACACAGGAACAGAAACAGGCAGTGTGTTAGCGGCATGCTGAGCACCACAGGCACATTTAATGACCCATACATCAACCCTGTCCATCCAACTGCAGAGTGGACGGACCTGCCAACTGCTGCTACCTGCTGGTACCGAACACCATGCAGGGAGACAAAACTCCTGAGACGCCGGGTGAAGAACAAAGTGTGTGTGTGTGTGTGTGAGGGAAATATTTGAAGCACCATGTTCGCCAGAAGGGATTCAGGTAAAGCCAACAGACGTGCGTATCGAGCCGAGTCCTCTATGGATGTCTTTATGTGTGTACGTGAGTCCTCCAATGTAAAATCCTCCATTCATCTGTGTTTGTGTCCCTGCATTCTCTACATGTTTGTTTCAGTACGTGTGTGTGTGTGTGTGTGTGTGTGTGTGAGAGAGAGAAAGAGATTGTGTGTGTGTGTGTGTGTGTGTGTGTGCGGCCTGCTGGGTCCGGGACAGTGGCCAGGCAGGGGGATCACTTTCAGCCAGCAGGAGATCTCACACTGATCTGCTCCATGTTGATGAGTGCTGCAGGCCTCAGGCCCCAGAGAGCAGAGCTGCAGCAGCTAATACCTTCTTATAATATACGGCTTTAATATAGACGACGGCTGCTGCTCGAAAATGAGACGTTCATGATTTGGGAGAGAGAGAGAGAGAAAAAAACAAGGGGTGGACATCTACTCTTATGACATGATTACCGACATTACAGTCAAACTCCTGCAATTTAGTAGCAATTTGAAGATTTCTTCCCTCCACATGGGGACGAGTGTTGGCGGTGGAAACATGAGTATCTGCAAAAATTTTGACGGATTTGGGGCGTTATAGATGATTCATCCCCCAAGTCGATCCAAAAGAATAATGGCCAAGGTATCAACTTTGTACAATTTTACCATTTTGTGACGCCATTCATAACTCGGTCTCTCCCTCTGTGTATGTTTGGTGTCGGCTGAGCAGAAAGACTGTTGATGGTTTGATTTATAAGAATTTCTAAGGAAGGACTGTTGTGGGGAAAAAATAATCATTCAACTAGCGATAGTGATAAAACCAAGGAACCTCTTATTGATCAACCATAAGGATCATATTAAAATATGGGAACTAATTAAATATAACGTAGGTAAAGTGTATTAGAACCGGAATGAAAAGTACAAACATTGATTTCTACTCTACTGGTGAAACAAAAGCTGAGACGTCGCAGTAACACTAAACTACAGACGAGACAATAAACATGGAGGTGTAGAAAGGGATTTTGGGTGGAGCTACGTGGACCTACAGAACAAATCCACTCAGTTTGGGTTTAATTACCTTGAGCAACAGACTCGGGCGGACATTAGGGATCCGTGTTTGTTTGGTTCTCAGACATTTCCAATTTATTAAGTGCCTGGTTGGATATATCAAAGCTTTCAGAAACGTTTCCTCGACATAATTACAAGTCAGAGACACTTCCTACATGTTAATGAGGGCAGACTAAATGTCTATGAAAGAGAAGATTATCACTGTTGGTTCTTTGAGCCCTCGTCTGTACGATTGAAGCCTCCAAGATTACAGACACAAACAAAAAGTGCTGCTAGAAATAAAGTCATTTTTAGATGAAGCTCTGTGTTGCATGTTTGTGAATCAGTGGGCACAGTGACAAATGGGACATGAAGGAGGTGATGTGGTGCAGTACTGATTAACATTACACTGTGTGTCCATTGCTAACAGGAAACATAACGACCAGATTGATCATTTATGGAAAAGATCTGACTTGAGTTCAAGGACAAAACTGTTCTGTTGTAACTACATTAGTCTCATTTACTTTTTCCCTGAACACGATTTATTTTTGGTCGACTTTGAGTCAAAGCAGGTCAACAAATGTAAAAATGTCACATCTAAATTCATGATACAAAGACGTGTGGTAATGAATCGGTGTGTAACTGTACCTCTTTCCGTGCACCACTGCTCCTGGGTCTTTGGACAAAGCCTCGAGTTCCTGCACCTCATCCACCAGAGTCTTGAAACACACCCTCTTCACCCTGTGAATTAAGAAACAGTTATAAAAAGATGCTTTAATATGATAAAGCCCACCGACGGATTCAAAGTGCTTTGAGTGCATCAGGAAATAAAGCTTTGCAAAAATTGCTCCTGAATGTCGACCAGACCCGGGGCAGAAACAAACATTTCCTGTGAAGTAAAAGCTAAACTTTCTTGGAAGTATGTGCTAAAACTCAGGAATTTGTTCAGGAGATATGAGAGATTCTGGAGGAATTTCCGGCCGGTGTATTGGAGTGATGACGAGCGAGGAGAGCGCGGGGAAGACTCACACTTTGTAGGCCACGTCAAAGACCAGCGAGGTGATTGGGATGAAGACCAGGCCCGTCCAGAAGACCCCCGAACTGAACATCATGGCCGCCTGTCACACACACACACACACACACACACACACACAGATACACTTACTCTGCGGCCACTGTAGACAATGCAGAGTTTAACAACTGATCAGATAAAGAGAAGAGCTCTTGAAAAGAAGAAACACCTGATAAAGAGGATCCATTATCATCCTCTGAAGTGCCACATAATAAAAAACACACATGACAAAGGCAGACCAAAACAAACAGTCGTATTGTGGAAATAAAGAGGAGATGGCTCCAAATAACTTGCTCAAAGTGGCTTAATCCTCCGTGACTAAATGATACCATGTTTGTGTTTGGATGTCCTCCACCTCTCGGCCCTTCAGGGCAGAGGAAGCACCTGTGAAGTATGTAGACGTCGGTATCTGTTTCACAGGAAAACAGCTCGACTGTTTGCTGTGTTGAGAGCCGCTGTCAGTGCATCACAAGAGACACAGGATGTGATCTGAGGCGCCTGCACTGATTCATTCAAAGAGACACTCGAAGTGAAGAGGGTGTCGATGAAGCAGAGGAGCTGTAATCGCCAGAGTTCGATACCTCTAAGTTACACTTTGAATGACTGATGTTTGCAGAGAATATCAACAGAGAGAGACGCAGACTCATAAGAACAATTGGTTTAACAACTGTCAGTGACTTTAGATGAGCTGTAGATTCCATTTTGAATGTGAATAATTATTCAGACCTCATGACCAATACTGATAAGATAACAGATACTTTCATAATTTTGAATTTAAGAATAAGTTCCTTTCCCGAAAGCTTATGCAAACCTGACCTGAGGGTATTCCACAGCTCTCCCAAGACTTCCTGTTAAAACTGGTCGACCTCTCTGAGTAAACAGATAAATAAATCTTTCCTGAAAACAGGCAGATATTTATTCTGCATTCCTAGTCATCCACTACTGTGGTTTTTTGTTGACCAAAGATTAATCGCCTAGTTACTATAGAGCAAAAATAATCTGCTTGTTTTGGATGAACAACAGATGATTTAGGTAATTTTTTAATGTTAAATATTCTGTTTTTCATGAGAAATAAAACAAAAAATCTATATTGTCTATAAACTGTCAGAAAATGGGAAAAACAAACCCAAATGTCATAAAGTGTAAAGAAACCAGAAAACATCCGACATTTAAGAAGCTGAATTCAGCTTTTTGGACATGTTCATCAAAATAAATTTAAAAAAAGCTGGAGATAAACTGTCAACAACCAATTCATTAATCAACTAAATACCTAATCAATGCAGCTGCATATTGTCCAATCTTGTCCTTTATTTGTGAAAATTTAACTTTCAAATACAAATTAATGGTAAGACTAAAAATCTGAAATCTTGAATCTCTCTAATCACTACATCAGGTCGTGTTTGACTGTCAAAGTGGCACCTCGACCCAAAAATACGACACAATGAAGCTCCTCTTGATAAAAGTGTTCATCACATGAACATCATGTGTTCGTCAAGTTGACTAAAAGTTCACAGAGATTTCCTTTGCTGTCACATAATCCCTCTGAGTTATACCTAAATAGGATTATAAACAGTGGTCTGATGTTTTATTTTTAACACAGTGAGTAACAAATGATCACATCGAGTTCATGAGCAAATAAATCTGCAAATCAGACAGCTGTGATCCTCGCCGAGACTCATTTATCTTTGTAGAAGGAAAACACTCTTGGACGAGATCCGAGTCGGGTCCAAATCGAGTCAGGAGGAGAAGCAGCTTCTTCTGCACATTCATTTGTCATTTGTTGGGAAACATGCGATCCATTAGCAGCCGACTCGCCTGTGATAATTTAAATTAAAAGTCGCAGAACGGTGGCTAAGTCAGGAGGTTGTTTTGGGTCCAGAGCGTAGGAGAGACAGCAGATCGTCTCGGTGGGAGCGAAACCTTTCAGCTTTCTGCACGAGGACGATGTTTTCTTTGGCCCGCCGCACTGAAACTATCTGTCATTACGTGTCAAAAGTGCAAAACTCGCGCTCCTCGCATTGTAACGCGCCACTTGTTTAAACTGCAGGGGCCCCTCGACAGCGTCCTTCCTGTAACGTGACACAGGCAGGGCCCTTAGGATGCACACACACACACACACACACACACACACACACACACACACACCCACACACACACACACACACACACACACACACACACACCGATCAGTGTCAAAACTATCAAAGCGCTCAGGTTTGCTCAAATTAGCTAATCTGTTCGCCATTACCTGCAAATTGACTTTGATGTCTGACAAAACACTGGGGGAAGAGGAAATCCCAAATGACAGGAAATCAAAAATGGCTTTTTTTCCCCCTACAGTTCGAGATGGACACGGATGAATGGAGCTTTTCTGTGTCGCCCCGAGGCTGAAAATGTATGAGATGAGGGAAAATTGCAGCGAAGCACGGGGGGGATATTTTCATGTCAATTTTCTTTAAATTATGCAGCCCTGGTGGAAACAGTTACTGTTTTTTTTTCTTCTCTTCCTTGTTGTGAGTCAGTTTAATTATTTTCGTTTTCATCCAGTGTATCATGCATTTTAATGGGGGCGTTTTAGCTGTCTTGAGAGTCTTCTGAAAATAAACCAGAGGCGTATTCTCAGCATATTAAATCAAAGTCGATAAAGCTTGAAAAATAAACCATCGTAGTCTTTCACAAGTTCAATCTATGGACTATATTTATACATCGTCAGACATAACTCTGAGCCACAAATGATGTTATTTAAAGGACCGATACGTCACGTCTCAAGTTTATCATAAAATTCTGTAATACTGGTCATAACATTTAGTAAAAATAACTCATACGAACACAAGACAACTGTGAAAACTACTGAGACCGTAAGGCAGGAAGAAAGTAAAACTAGACTGGAATAAACAGCATTAATTTAATGCAGTTCTTCAATTTGACGTCAAACTTTCACAATCCAAACAAACCCACACAGCTACAATCAACAAATGTTTGTCTTCAGGCATCTGGACCGGCTCCGCGACTGCGACCGGGGCCAGCAGCGGTGGTGGATGCTAGCGACGTCTCATACCAGGGGACCCCTGGGAGCTGGATGGGGTGAGAGAGGTCCGGGGGAGCGGGGCTGTATTTTTAGGACAAACTAATAAACTTGTCTGGCTGGACAGACAGTAGTGTCCGCTGGCATGGAGGGGTGTGTTTTCACAGGCCAGCGACCCCCATCGTGGCCACACACACTCAGACACACAGACTAGACGCAGGACCAGACAGACAGAAGCATGTGGACGCACACAAAATGCCAAGGTCTTTGTGTATGTTTGATGTAAGATGTGTGCTTCTTAGTATTTTCTTTCTGTAGTGGGATTTTGTGGATGGTGAGGTGCTCAAGAAGTGCAGTGTTAAAGCTGTGTCGTCTATTTCTACATGAGCTGTGCTTCCATCTAATAGTCAAGAAAATTTCCAGACACATTTTGAAAATCCACAAAACGAAGATGCAAAACTGCCTCTTAATCTGAGATCACCAGATTTAAGCTCTGTATCAAATTGTACTCACTCATAGATATTAGCCACCTAAATATGCTGGATTTTTTCATCAAGATCCCTGAATTATTCCATGAGAAATTCATGAAAATGTAGAATACACCTCATCCTGCAATGTTAAAGAAAGTGAGAAACAAACTCTGGAATCTGACTCTTTATACAGATCCACACCAAAAAGTTAATGGGGTCTTCTCTGGGCCAAGATCCTGCTGACAAACCAACCAACCAACCAACAAACAACAGACAGAGGTGAAAACATAACCTCCACGGTGAGAAACAAACAACACTGGGTTCCTGACTGGAAATCAACCTTTCAGTTCCTGAATGAATCCGGGTGGAGAAGCACCCGTGAGTGAGGCAGATCACTGCCAACACACCAGACTGAGGCTCAAGCTTCACTATCTGTGTGGGTTTGGATCCAGGCTTCTCTGTTCCAGTAAAGGTTTGAACCTACAGAACATCAAACATACGACTTTGCAAAAGAATCTGGAAGAATATAAAGGAAAAAAAAAAACGCAGAACAAGAATTGTATACATCCTTTTCCAGGAAGACTTGATCAGAGGAATCTGGCACCTGGCTGATCATGCCTGAGAGAGCCTTTAGTCTCAGCAGCTTGAATTATGTTAATGCCTGCCATTGTAATGGTAAATGTAAATTGAGGTAATCCACTACTTCACTATTCACCCCACAGGTCGCTCTGGATTCAGCAAACCAGACTAAGAAAAACCGACTTGGTAACACTGTGCCAGCTGTACGACATCCCAGAGATGCTAATATTCAAACACTAGCTTCCTGAATGCACAGAGCTTCTTTGTACAGCCATTTTTTTACAAGGTGGACGGAGAGGAGAAAGGTTAGACTAAGTTGAATAATGTTTTCAGGCTTCCATCCATGTTGATCCTCCAATTGGCTGAATTCAGTTAGCTCAACCCGCCAACACTGTACATATGTTGGCTTCAAGGAGGGAAGGGAAATTGAAGATGAAATGATACATTTGGCCGAAAAGGGCTCCAATCCTCAGGAGACTCTTGTGAATACAAAGTTTAAGCTTCTTAAGAATATATAGTCAGAAAGCACAGCACAAGTGTTGGAGAGCCACAAGTGAAGATGACAGAACAGAGCAGGTTCAGTCAGAGAAGGAGCATGAGAAGTAGGACCTGAATACCATGTCTGAGTCTTCAAAACTTACCACAAACTTTCAAACCTACAATCCAAACACAAGCTGTCAAACTGGCAGTCTTTATTTACTTATACAACTTGCTTTAAAGTGATTATGAGTCTAAGAGAGGAGGGGAGATATCAGCCACTGTACACGGGTCAAAAGTCTCAAAAGTCCACTTGACAAATGTGTTTAGGAGTTCACTGGTTTTCAGAATATCAAAAAGCCAAACACGGACTCTTCCTCAGTCTTTTGCCTCTTTTTTGGTGCAGCCAACGTAACATCCCTGACAGCAGAACAGCTGCGCTCTGTGCAGACCTGGCCCACACCAGGAACGATGGTACTTGGGCCCAGACGTTGGCCAGTTTCGGTTTATTTGGTTTGCTCTTGGCTGACATGTCGCCATGGTTTCGCCTGGTGTAGCTAAGATTTGGCAAAGAAGAGTGGACCGCCCAAGTGCCGTCATCCCACGAGGTTTGAGGTCCGGATGATTGTGTGTGGTACAATTTAGCTATCTTGGATTTCCTGCCTTCGAATACTGATCTGGGAGTCGATTATCCAAGCTTCAGGGCATTTGGGTCAGCTCTAACAAACAGCAGAAATGACCAATAAAGCAAAAAGGACAACCTTTGCTTGAATAAGCCAAATCCACAAATTCCACATGTCATCAACAGAAACAAATCAGCCACTAAGAACCCGAAGAGGTCAACGTGGAAGACACGCAGACTCACTCAGTTGGTTCCTTCATCGACTCCATGCTCTCTGTGTGTCGCCTAACAAAGACAGCAAGACACCGACAAGGAAAACACGCAAGAAGAACTCCTACAAAAACACTTATAACTCTCACAGAGCCGAGACTACACACATGCACAAACACACACACGTGATTTACAGTGTGTGTACAGTGGATTAAAACCGTTCTGCTCACTAATACTGCACACCAGGGTCAGTTATTTCACTAACCATGTGTTGAGGCGCTTATCAATCATTAGCCGAGGGAGGACTGGGTACAAGAGTTTAACAAAACCTCCCGCACGACACGCTCATGAGTCTGAAAGAAGGAACAAAAGGATTCCACAAGTACCACTGAGGGTCTAAGTCAACAGCAGTGATGAACAGACGACAATAATTCCTTCATTCGGTCATTCAAGTTTATAAAAAAATCAGGGATATATTTATCCCTATGTGAACATTTTCGAACAACAGCTTAGACTTTAGAGCAAAACCAAGAGTAAACCCAGCATGACCTCACCCATCTGTTTGAGGACTACCGTTTTGAAGGATCAGGGATTCTTTGGAGCCAGAAGAGACGATATCTGGACGAGACGAAGCAGCTGGGGAAGATCCTGATTGGATCTGACTGAGAACCCGAGGACACAGCTTGGTTATGTCTTGTCAATCAAAAAAGAGGCTGAGCCCTTAAGCATTCCCTGCTTTATCTTTTATTTTACTGTAAATGGAACCATAATTTACATAATGTGGTTTACAGTCAGTGAGCCCAACCATAAAGCCAATCACGTCGTTTTGGTTCCCTGTCTCGACAGGCTTCAACACATTATCTGTTATCTGAAGGACTACAGGAAGAGGAAAGCATCTGTCACCAGTGTGTTTTCTTTGGGCAGCCAACTCCCAAATCCTGCATGTTGCAGCACACAAACTCATTACCTGTTTCAGGTACAACGCAAACGACAATAATCAAACTTCACCAAAGACTAAAGACGTCCTCAGCCTCACTGTGATGGATTACTCCTAAAATCAGTTTCAAGTTTCTCTTTAAGTTGGTTTCCTGAGCGGTAACTGGCAGCAATAAAACATAAACACACAAAATAACAATGATGTGTTTTGCTATGATCCTTTATGGAGTGAAATACCAACGTAGTAAAAGGATATGTGACGTTGGCTTTTTAAATTCATGGCTCCGGAGAAGACTTAAAGCTGAGGACAATAACATTTTACAACTTTATTACAACAAAATTAATATCCAAAACAGTTTTAAAATTATCATTAATAATTCACGTCTATCAAGCCACCAAAAGCAAAATAAAATATTAGACTGTCCTGAGTTTGCCCTCAAATATAAACCATTCTTTCCAAATGTCTCTAAACAGAAACCTGCTCTTAATCCCAACCATATCTCACAGACTGGCATAGATAGCCCCGAGAGTGTTCCTGGCACCCTAAGCATCAACAAACTTCCCAGTAAAGATGATTCCTTTCCGAGAAAATGTCTCTTATCACTCAGTAGAAACTGTGGAAGAATCTGATGCACACTTGTCGAGTGTAAAATCCATGTGCTGATGACAAGTACTTGAGTCTGGGTGAGAGCTGCTGCAGCACTGCAGCTCTCAGCTCAAATAAAAAAAAAAAAAAATAGCAAAGGTGTGCGTGAAGCGTGAGGAGAGAAGGGATAAACTGTACTGGCAACAGCTGTGTTGATAGCAGAGGCGAGTCAGCAGACAGCAGGTCAGTGTGACAGAGCCTGCACAAGACATCTCCTGAGGTGAGGCTAAGCCGCTTAGCGTGGCAGATTACACTGCTGGAACAGAATAATCTGACATTTTCTTTTGATATCTGTGTCAGACTTTTAGGAGGTGCAAACGGGATGAGCCAGTTGGGGAGTACCTCTGAAAAGCACACTGGCTGTTTAAATGTATTTCGTGGATGGATCCTGCACCTGTCCTGTCAATCAACGAAAGTAATATTTAGCCTGACATTGATGAATGTGTTCACGTGAAGCCGAGCGCTGGTTAACGTCTCTTGTTAAAGGCGCTGAGCTGGGTAGTGAGTGAGAGTAGAAACAGGAGGAGAAGGGAGTTCTGGTGTCTGTTATGTTGTTGGCCCTCGGGCAGGTTTTCGGCTGGCAGAGCGGGGGAGAAGATGAACAAAAGGAGAACAAAGAGGAACAAGCTGATGCAACAAGTAAAAGAGAAGAGCAAAAGAAAATAGAAAAATATTTGAAGATTTGAGCACACGTCGGGGAGGCTGTGGTGAAATGTGCGTGGCTGCAGCAGGGTTGAGAATAGTCCTGCTCTTCAGAGGCTACAAGGTCTTAAAGGGGAGACTGTGTCTCTGATGCCCTCTCAGGTTTCTGGGAGATGTGTCCCTGTTTGATGATGTACTGGCATCCCTGAGTCGGAGCAGGGGCGTTGGGTTACCAACTACCCACAGGACACCATTACTGTCTTCAGTCAAGTGCTGCAGGGCGAGGATGAAAGCAGCAGGCTTCACAGACCGAGGACAGAGTGAAGTTAATACACTCACCTGTGTGTGTGTGTGTGTGTGTGTGTGTGTGTGTGTGTGTGTGTGTGTGTGTGTGTGTGTGTGTGTGTGTGCGTGACTGAGTGCACACTATGGAGCATTTCTGTGCATATTTGGTTACTAATGTTATTTATTGTGTCATGTACATACTAATTATCTGTGGTTTTGGCCATTGGATACCAAAGATGAAGTTAACAACTCACTAACAATTAGATAAAACACTCAGTTACAGCTTATTTTATGATGATGATGATAACAATCATAAATTAGGGACATTTTACTATAAAGTGAAGTATTTAACCAGGTAATAAACACGTTTTTTGCTTTAAACTATCATCAGGAAGTAGATGTTGATTGGACGGTGAATTGGCTGAAGAATAATGACACAATCGACTCCCTTTAAATCTCACTTTCATCACTCAGTTCTGTCTGCTGGTTGGCAGCCGGTCGCCATTTCACTCCGCTGTCACGTCTCCATTAAAGACCAAACGACTGAAAAATCCTGTTGTGTTTTGTGTCGATGGTGGTGGAAACGAGCGAATTGTCTTTCCGACAGTGGCAGCAACAATAATACCACCTGGGGATAACCTGTCTGTTTCCACTTTAAAGGAATAGGTCGACATTTTGGGAGATCCACTTAAATTCTTTCTGGCAGAGATCGAAGAGAGGACTGATACCAAACTCATGTGTCTCCACTTAATGTGAAGTAACAGCCAGCAGATGGTTAGCTTCGCTTAGCAAAAACAGCTAACCTGGCTCTGTCCGTCAGTAACAAAATCATTCACTCCATCTTTAATCTCATCTACATTTCAGATTTGTATCCCCTGTGATGTTGTTGTTCTGTTCCTTACACGCGACATGTACGAGAGATTCCTCCTCTGTGGCGCTTCCTCTTCCTGAGCTTTCTTCCATTTCTTTCCCCACTACAAGGATTTTTTTCTAACTCTAATCGAGGGTCTGTGGACAGAGGGCGTCATTCAAGCCCACTGAGGCAACGTGATTGTGATTTTGGGCAATTTACTAAAATTGACTTGACTTCACAAAAGAAGTCTTATCTCTACGGGGAGAACATTAAGTCCGCTTTGTTTCATCAGATAATGGTTACGTACCTGACAGTAACTGTGCACACAGATATCTTTTACCTTTGGTTAAATCCCGCTCTGCATGAGGCTTCACACTGTACTGGTTTATCATGAGAAAAAAAACGTGTAAGGGTTCGTAAATTACGGTTGTATCACAAATCAACAGACCACCTTTTTCCTTTAACATGAGGAACGATTTGCACTGAGCAGATTGAGTTACTCTCTAGCGAGCGGCTGTTCTGGCATATTTACATTTCTGTTCCAAGTTGAATCATCTCACATTTCTGTCTGACATTTTGAGTTTTCCATCTAAAATCACCATAGAAGGCCAAAACTGGTGCAAAGTTATGAACTCCCAAAACCGATCAAATAGCTCTGTAATCAACTGCGCTACTATTGAAGTCCACACTGAATCCCCCCAAAAAGCCAGAAGCTTTACTGAAACAGGACACACGAGAACTGAGTCCCAGATAAACAGATATTTTCCTCTTCATCCTGTTTGGTGCCAGCTTTTCTCTTTGAATAATGTCCTGCTGTGTTCTTGTCCTCTAATGAAAAGACGCCTCATTCTCTCCCCCAGAATGCACTGGACATGTCACCTGTGGTTAACAGGCTCTCATTGACCACCTGTGGTGACTCAGAGACAGTAATCACATTCGCATGTAAATACCAACTCGATAAACTAAATGTGTAAAGTCAGGGTCTTATTTTCTAAATCGCTTCTAATATCTTATGAACTTCCAACCTCGGTTCCTCATTGTGCTGATTTCGAGGACGTCAGTGTGTAAACAAAATATACATCCTCGCCTCTGTTTGCTTAGCTTCTAGACTGCTTCGCTGTGTCAGTGTCACCTGTGGATACTCAGAGCCCAGGGAGGGCAATGTAACACAAACACTGGGCTAATTGGCCCAATTAAGTCATTATGCAACACAAGCCAGAGGTCTGACAGTTGACACCCCTCTGGCTCCGCTTACAAAGACCTGTATAACTCGGAAAATTCCCACCAGCATCATCTGTCTGTCGCAGAAAATGAATTACGAGGCACTGCGGGTCTGTCAGTGATAGACGACTACATCAGCAGTTTCTTTAGCACCAGAGGAAGAAAGTGCAGATGTGCGAGCATGTGTATGAGCACATGTGTGTGTTTACCTCTCCTGACATATCGGGAGCCAGAGGGATGAGGGGCCACAGGGAGGAGTAGATAATGAAAAACACCACCCACAGGCCGATGCTTCCCCAGATGGCGATGTGACTGAACTGTAAAAGGAGGATCAGAGGCGAGTTTTACTACAATTTACATACCATCGACCAACAATTCAAAACAGTTCTCTGTCTTGTTTTGTTGTAATTCTTATGATTTAGGTATGTAAGTTCACATTCAGCGTCTTCAAGTAACTTTAGGGAGTTACCATACGGCACATGTAGATTCACTGAGTCTACGGTTACAAGCTCAGTGGGAACAAACCATAAAGAGATTTGGAGATAAGAAGAGGAAGTGAAATATGTCACAAGTATCGGTGGTCGTGTAAAATGGAGGAACTGGAAAGAGATAACAGAATGTTAGTGAGAGAGGAGAGAGCTGTCAACCCACCATGGTCCAGGACGAGGTCTCAAGGCCGGCTTTAAGACAGACTGTGATGACAACAAACTGTAGAGACACAAATCAGACTGATGTTAAAACCAAGACTGTCCCCCCGTCAGTGCTGTACATAACGTATACAGTATATATTTTTATTTTACATACTGTGCAGTATAATTTTACTGAAATCTGATGAGACTTGGCTCAGACACCTGAACCGTTTAACCCAGCAGAAACACTGACTGTCAAGAAGATTGGTGCACTCACTGTGTAAACCATGTTGCCTAAGAGGAGATAGTCTGGAGTTCTTCCATTGCCAAAAACTGTATCTGTGGAGGGAATCAACAACAGAAGCTTTTAGGGCCAAAGCTGTCTCCTTTTAACTCCATTAGGTGAGCCAAAGAGTAAACAGCCAGACAGCTCCTTGGATATTACTGAATGTCAGCGTGAACTCTGGTGCTGAACGCCCTGTTAGAGATTTCGGTATAAATCGGACGTGGGAACGTGAAGTGAAAACCACAGTCAGACGCTGCTTCCATTACTGCCCTTCGAGAGAGACTGGAATGTTGATTCTGTCTTTCGCAACTATTAGGAAGGAGCGTTTTTATGAAAATCCATCAGCAAGACTGAGCAGCAGAGACCTCGCGCATTAATCATGTTCAGAAATTAAACGTTCTTGTTATTTCACAGCTGAAACACAAAGAAAAGGGCTCTTTTTATGTTTAAATTGGAATCCAACTGACTGGGAGCACTTTTACTCAAACGGAGGTTTCAAGAACTTAGAAACAGAAGTTAAATGCAAATCAGACGTATGTGGATTTGGGCTGCAGCTGAGGCTAAAATATCAGCAGCGTGCGACTGCCAGCGGAGAGAAAGAAAGAGAAGCTCCCTTTCCCTTCACTTCCGGCTGGTCACATGTCTTGTGTGCGCTGAGGCTTTGCTGACAGCCTGTCAGTCAGAGTGAAGGGGCTTGGCGCCTTTGTTTGGAGAGCAGGCCCAAGCTTGTGTGGTCCTCTGCTCTGGCCAGCCAAGACTTACCGGCTCACAGATCCCTATTCTCTCTGCACACACACACACACAGAAAGTTTGCATCTCAATGTGCAAAAACATGCACAGTTTATCTACAGATAAATAAAGTTATTGTGAAATAAATTAAAATAACAGAATGATGACTCTTTGCCTGCACAATCACCTGGAAAGTTTGTATCTGAGTGGTGTGTTTATGAAGTAAGCGACAATAACTGCGTGCAAAGCATTTCAGAAAGTCACTGCAAACGCAAAGTTGCGCTTGTTGGTGAGCGTCGCTCTTGGTGGAGCACACACATGTTTGCAATTCATGACTGGACGGTTGAACAGAGAGAACTAATTAAGACAAAGTATGTGTGTCTGACTGTCCTCTTCATCCGCAGAGTCCGCCGAGAGAGTCGCGGCAGAGTCTCTGGGAGCTACTTACCATGCTGGAAAGCTTTGAGGGGGAACCAGAAGAGGATGACGGAGTGGAAGAGGCCGTTCAGACAATGGGCCCAGAAGACCTGCAAAATAGTAGGGGGAGAAGGATGGAGGAGGAAGAGCGGAGGGGTGGGGGGATGGAGGCGGCAGGAGATTCCAAGAAGAGAGAGTGAGAGGGGAGAGACAGAGGGAGAAAAAAAGAAGAAGCATGAGAAAAGGGTGTGGGGAGCTCCAGCCTTCCAAGTGACCCCTGACCCGGGCCCTTTGTGCCAGCCCAGCGCTGGGCTAAGTGGCGGTTTTGTCGGGGCCTCCTCGCTGAATGGCCACCCCGCTGACAGACACGTTGTATATCCTCTGTGTGTGTTATGGGGGAGAGAGAGGCTGCTGAGTGTGTGTGCAAGCAGTGAAAGGCAAGTGGACAGAGTGCAGGTTTCTCAACTCTTTTTTTTTTTTTTTTTAAGATTACAACATTTAATAGAGTCAAATAAAAAAGCAGCGAGAATAAGAAACTGCAAAATACACGTCCCCACCTCGATGAAAAGAACATTATCCAGCATTAATATATGTGCTGCCAGTGTGAGGGTTTCCTCTTATTATATTTCATTAGGCTTCGGCCCTTTCATGTGAGAATTTTAACTGGTGTAGAAATAAATGACAGGAGGGTTTAAACAAGCAGAAATCAGCCTAGAAACACACAGAGCGAGACTGACAGGCCTGACAGAGATTAAACTGTTTTCATGGTAATTATTAAGGGCCTGGAAAATCGCGGTGTGGACCGCAGTCTGCGTGTGTGCGCGCCTGTGTGTGCAAGCATGCAGACTTTTGGATGAGTCGTTTAAATCAATACCCCCGCTCCAAAACCACCTTGTTTCAAATTTACATTATGCGACGCCGCAGCCAAACAAAACACTAATGGGCGATGTAGCATGAAACAGCCGTGAAATCTATTCTGCCAAAAAAGCCCGGTCCACATTCGTGCCCCCGTCTCCTCCCCCTCCCCCAGCTGACCCAGACGCTGGGTGTTAATTCTGAGTGGAGCTGAAAAATTTGTCAGAGTCGGAGAGTAAACGGCTGACAGAGGAAAAATGAAAACAGAGAAAAACATCACATTTTAATCTTTGGCCTCTTCTTTGGCAAACGACACAAAATAGAGGCTTGTTTCTTAAAAACACATTTTTCAACCACTTCAGCAAACCTGTCTGCGAAACAGAAAACAAGACATATTCCAGACAAACTGCAAAAACCCTGAAAAATGAAAATTTCATGGGATTTTTGCAGGTTAAAGTCACTTTAGAACAACTATTAGTTCTGCTCTCGTTGTTTCCTCTGTTAATGTTTTGAAGCGTTGGTGGCAGGAGGTCAGTTTTTATTTTGTTTCCACTTCCATCCCTGTTGCACTACTGTAATTATTTGATCATGAATAAGGGATACTTCTATGCACCCGACCTTATGATCATTTGTGTTTTGTTTTAATTAAAATCTAGATTATAATGCTAAAATTCTCATTTAATGTGATGGTAATGCAGTAACTTTGGTAGACCAGCTCTCCTGGATGAGTGTAGAGGAAAACACTGGCTTCACATTGTAGGTTGATTCTGAATATTTTGCCAGGAAAGGATGTGAAAAGACAAATGAGCAGGAAGTGAAGCTGCTAATCAGGCTTGGACCAATACTAGGTATTACTGAATACTGTGATATTTACTTTGGTTACTTATTTTTACATTTGTGATCATTTTCACAGTATCAAACAGCTGTTACGGCATCTTCTGGCTTTTATTTTGAAAAGAAAACGCACGCTGATCTGTCCTGGCAGCTGAGGCAAGGTGCCCGATGTATGCACGCAGCACTTTAACACATGGACGTGGAGGACTTAGATTCAAGGAAGGATGCCAGCTCACCATTTTGGTAATATTTAAGGAGAAAACGGCCGAGCCAAGAGAAGAGATCTGAATGAGGCTACATGTCATCTTTCATGTATCGCGATTTGGGTATTTGGGGAGGAGGAAAGCAGTACTGAGTACAGTGAAGGGAAACGTCTTCAGCCTTTCTGAAACACCTTGGCCTCAGTGGCACGACCTCCTCACCTTCTCCATCGACTAAACAAAGTCCGGCAGCAGACACCCCCCTCCTCCCAGGATTACCTCACCCACCCACTGTGTACACAAACCCAATACACAGAGCAACGGGTGGCCCACACCAACCCCCGCTCCCCCATCTATCTCTGTGGTCAAATGTGGACTAAATCATCACTAATGTTACAATCACATGTTTATGCCAATTAGCCTCCCACTGACAGGCTCAGCTCTCAATCAGCCTCCTGTTCCCAAAGCACTGTGGGGGTGCAAACAAGCCCCGGCTTCCTCTGCACAATAACGAATGCTAATGAAATCAATAAATGTTCATAATCATTTGTCACAGTGGGATCCTCCCTTTCACCCCTCAAGCCACCCCGCTCTCTCTTTCTTCCGCTTGTATCCCGGCGAGTTGCTAGGGATCCCCCCTCGGAATGAATGCCCGGTCTGTCCTGTACAGATTCTGCCCTTTGTGGAACTCCTAATTGCCAAAAAAAAAAAAAAAAAAAAAAAAAAAAAAAAGAGCATGAATGCCAGTAATTAATATTGAGCCAAATATTTCCAGAGCTGCCCACCCCTTCCAGTTTTTTTTTTTCTGTACAGTTGGGGAAAGAAACAGAAGAGTGTAAGGTGCTGCGTAGGAGGTGATAGTTGATGGTAAACTGCTTTAATATACTGCGACTGCATAGACAGGAGTGCGGTTTATTACAGTGACTCAAGTGTCAGGGATATGTCATTAAAAGTGAACAGGTGACACATTTGAAGCCACGCCTCGAGTTTCTAACACCTCCCTTCTCTCACCTCAACACAAACAGCTTTAATTCACAAAGACAGTATCTGTTGTGTACAAAACAGCCAGGCGTGCAAAAAGACAGGCTTCGAGGGGCCAAATTCCTGCTGGATTTTCTCGCCTCGCCTCGGGCCAGCTGCAAGGAAAATATCTCGGGAAAAGAGCGGACAAGCCAGCAAAAACAACCTGCTGACCTGGCCGAGTCATCATTTATGGGTCTTGGAAAATGTGGCCCAAACAAAATTGAGGTTCTAACTATCAGACGCATATTTTCGTGACCTGTTTTTGGCTGGAAAACCGTTAATGAAGTCAAAAAGGTTAATGAAGGGAAAATCCGCCCTACAACAGAATTCAGCCACTCCTCTGGGCGATTAAATCAGCAGCAGGGAGGACAAATATCTCTGTAATCTGCTGCGTACATTATGGAATAAAGATAACGCTGTCAACGCCACCTCAGACCGCTTTGACAAATAGCATTAACTGAGTGTAAAACAGGTCTGTTTTGCCACCAAATGACCTTTATTTGTTTGGCTTTCATTAATTAACAACCCAAGCCATAAAAAGTTACATTAACTCACCTAATGACCCAAAATGTAATCGTAAATCTTGTGTGAGTTCACAATGTCAAATGTTTTTAGTAACTTTTGCAGTAATAGCTCTGGGAGAAACTTGTTCTCATATATCCTGCTCGCAGTTTGGAAAACAGGTGTGACATTAGTGGGGCTGCAACTAACAACTGTTTTCATCAGTGATTAATTTGCCCATTTGTTTTATTTGTAAAATGCCAAAACGAGTGAAGCCCTGGGAGATGTATTCAAATTGTTTATCATATATCACTAAGAAAAGCATCCAATCCTCTCATCTGAGGAGCTGGAACCAGAGGATGTTTGGCACTGTGTCCTGAGAGTAAAGTACATAAAAGTCAAACTTAAGTCAAAGTAAAGATGTTAAATATTACTTTGGTGAACTGAAAGTCACCCGTACGAGTAGTAGAAGTCTTAAAGAATCTGATGTCAACCTGGACCCAGATCAGATCCAATAATCAGAATTTTATTATCAGTGTTTCTTTTTATCTGATTGCTGACAAAATAAATAAATGAACTTTGGCTCTGATGCAGCATGTAAACTGTATACACACTGTAAATAAATGTAGTGGAGTAAAAGTTACAATCTAAAATGATAACTTGGTCAATCTGAAAACTCCTTTTGTGACAGAATTAATTAGTCTTGCTCAGTAAAACCGGAGATGTGATTTCATACACTCAGTGTGGTCCCGGACGGGTTAAACTCAATCTGACAGCTCTGCTCCGAGAACAAATAACTCTCTCGCTTAAACAAATTGCATAATTTTCCGCAACAAATGCTGTCACACAATGACAGCACACTCTGTCTATTCCCTCTTTCCCCCCCGATTCTTTCTGCTGCATCCCCCGTCCCATCTGACCTTCCCTGCCCCTGACCGCCATGGCCAATCAGCCTTTAATCCACCTCCATGCGGTGCTAACCAGGTCTCCACGCCTGTGAGGAGGGTCCAGGGCTCCGGCTCAGCATGGAGAAAGAAGGAGACATCTTTATTACCAGCGGGGGAAAGCTAACGGACAGGCCCTGTGACCAGACAAAATAGGTCAAGCCAGGCCAACCCGGGATACGACTGGAGACCCACCGACTGCAGCTGCCAGGTCACCGTGACGGGAGACGCGCCAGTCCCGAACAACAACACGACAGGAACATCTCGTGTCATTAATGTGATGTTAATTGGTTGTTAGAGCTGGAACAGTTGACCTTTTCATTTGTGTGGTGGAGCACAAACGACAAGCGCCCCAAAACAAATATTAACTGAGTACAAGTTCCTTACTAATCAACGGAGAGACTCTTATAATGCCGCACTCAGTTTGGAAAAACATGAGAGCTTCACTATCAAGACACACGTTTCTGTGGATGCAAACAAAAGAAAAGTAATCGAGATAAACTTGACAAGTAACTGAAACGAAATGTCCAAAGTAAGAATAACATACAAATGTAAAAAAGGATCCCAGTAGCATTTAAATCAGGTTGTGTGCCCATAAACATTAAATATGTACTCTAACAACACGTGAGATTTATGTTACCTTGGTGTTAAAGCCCATTGCATTCTGGGAGGTTTTGTAGAGTTCCGGGTATTTCAACATGTTTTCTTTCCTGCATGAGCGCTCAAATATTCCCAGAGTGAGAGGAGGCAGGGCAGTGAAGATCTGCACGAGAGAAAAACAGAACAGAGACACATCAGCGCTTCATCTCAGATTTATTCAGATTGTGTTGTGTTTTACACACAAATGATCAGCTCTTGTATTTAAGTGATGATATTAAAAAGCCTCTCATCCAAAATGATTAATATTCATTCCCGACTTCAGGGAGAACACTTTGTAAGACTGTGTGAGTAAATACTGAAAATACTTTACAGTCTTACAGTTCATTTATCTTTTCTGTAATGAAGACATCTTCGTTTCCTTGGCACATTGTACCAGTATCAGCAATGGATCAAACTCTAATTGTTAACACTGGTATTAGCTCAGAATTACACAACTGGTGCATCCCTAAAATAGTTACAGATTCCAGTATCATGGCACAACTAGTACTGATAAAGATAAGAACATTTAGTTGGAATATGTTTGGCATGCTGAAAAGGCTTTTGAAGATTTTGAAGAAGTTTATATTAAAGGGTTATTTCAGAGATGTGTATGATCTAATTTGTGCTCTTTCAAAGTGTAATGAAGGGAAGAAAGACTTTAAAACAGCTCATTTATACTTTATATAATGAAGATGTCTTTGAGAACTTCATAAAACTACCGTATATGAACTGTGTAGGTGAATGTAAAACTAATAAAACTCATGGTGGGAGGTTGTCTTCATCATCGCCACAATCTCCACATGTTAAACGTATAAACTAATTCGTTTCATTTTGCTCTCCACTTGTCTCATTCCTTACTTTACATCATTGAAGAGCACTGACCTTAAAACCTTTCGGTTTCTTATTTTGATTCGTCATGCTTCAAGTCTGTTCATATGCAAAACCCATCTCCATCTCCAGCGAACATCTGCGACGCTCTTGACTAAGAAGCAGGTATTTAAGCCGAGCTGAAGTGTAATTTCTTAGTGGTGTTGTAATGTTGTTCTGTATAGCAGCTGCTGAGAGAGGAGCGATGGTATTGTGTGGCTGGGGGGCTCAGCGGGTCAGTTGGTGTGAGTTCCCTGTAGGCCCATCTGGAGTGGGAGTCTGCAGGACTCAGTCTGCGGGACCAGCGGGTCACAGGACATGCTCCACTGGGCTCCTTTCTTATTCAGAGCCAGGCCCAGGAAGATCTCCATTGAGGGGCGGATTCAGCCCACTGCTTCTGACAGACTCCCACTGAGTCGGAGGAATTCTCCCAGTTTTGGGATAAAGTGAAAGACTGAACCCTCTTCCCACCCCCCAATACAGCGCTGGTCCTAAGGTGGTGGTTTATTATGAAGTGAACGCCGAGCTGTGGAAACGTTCTCCTCACTTGACAGTTTGTCCCTCCCATAAATTACTTCCATCAGGAATCAGGGGAAATTTCACTTCACACTTCTCTCACTCATTCGTGTTTATTGAATTGAGCTGATTTTAATAAACAGTTTAAAGTTACATATCATCTCCTCATGGGCTTAATGGCGAGGTATTAAAGATCAGACCTGCAGATGCACATTTTTTTTCATCTACCTAATTCATGACAGATATGAAATATGAGTTCATTAGGAGTGGTCCCATAATGGAGCCCTGTGGGACTCCCTACATCAGCCGCCAGCTCAGTCGCTGCTCCATTCTTCCTATTCTTTTTATCATTCAAACATAGCTGCCCTCGCTAACTACACTCTTTGGGGCAAGCGGAGCTGTTGTTCTTTCGTATTCTGTACATAGTTTAGGGCACAGAGGGAATACGGACTTGACAACAGGTCATAAATAAAGGAGAAAGGCTTCAAGATGTTGATGACATAGTCACGCAATAAAGGGATACGTCTTGAGGTACCACTGCAAATCACTTCTGCATCAGAAAGAAGTGAAGTGGGCTCTTTAGAGAGTTGATTTTATTAACACTCACCACGTTGTACAAGCCGATGCACCAGCGCTCAAACAGGATCTGGCCTGAGAAGCCATTGACGAACGCGAACCAGATCTAAGGGAGACAAAATCACAAAACGAAAGAGTCAGAACAGCAAAAACATGAGCAGAACGGAGTTTATACCAAAGAATCTTTTCATTTTCATGTCATTTTCATGGATAAACCGAGATGACAAGAATGGTTTTGTGAGCAAAACATTTCCCATTACTGTCACTTTAATCAGTGAGGCATTTAGTCATGAACCTGATACTTCAGGCTTCATTCAAACTAGATGATGAAAACACTAAATCGCTGTAGTCTTTCTAATTGCACTTTCATTACCGGTATATGCTTTCCATTAGTGATAGTGAGGGTGAGCAGTTACCATTATCAGATTTGAGACTGGCTCACTGTGTCTACAGACTAACAATCCATTTCTTCTGTCACACCACATTCTTCACTGCCTTGTGAGACCACAGAGAGAGAAACAGGGTCTCTTATAGAATGAAAAATATCAGAGAGTGAGCAGCTTCTGCTTATATATCTTAAAAATGAACACATGGATGATGCATCTAACAATAATGATTGTTTTGGGAGTAAATGAGGAAAAATAACCGTCCTTTCAATGACAAAATACAAACAAGACAGGAGCGGGTTTGTTTGAAGTGCTGACCCATGATCAACGTCTCATTTGTCTCTCTTAGACAGGTTTCAAATGCAGGAAAGGCAAGAGGCCACAACACAACAAATCAGGAACCAGTGAGTGACAAGTGGGAAAGCCTGGCCCTCCAGAAACCCTGAAAACTCCATGATGCAATTTGTGGACTGGATTCATCACGGGATTACCTACGAACATATATCAGCCCACTATTTCCCTCCTTGATCTACCTGAAGACAAGTGGGTGACAGAGGAGGTGAGATATGGGGGCAGAGTCAGAGCTGCGGGACTCTGAATGATAGGGACTTTGATATATTGTTTAAGAAAGCCAGACAGGGGTAATGTAAACCATATGCTGGACTGAGATGAGGCTTATCACCGTATCTTGAATGGTCAGACTTATCTGAACTTAAAAATGCCTTCTAAGATCAGGAGTCAGGTATTTTGAATTAACTACATTTGCGTGCAAGAGTAGTCGTTAATATCGGAGGTGGCAAGACATTCTTTACTGAAGCAGAAGTAGAAGTACTGATTCATCTTAATAAAAACTCTGCGGTAGAATCAGTTAATCTCTGTCTCTGGTCGTCAAACACTGACATTTTGGGTGTGTCAAGTGTCTGAAGAATAGCAACAACCCAGGGTCTCTGCAGATACGAGACACTAACACGTCACGTCATCTCGTCTTGCTACGTCTAGGTTGAAATCAGTCTTGTGATGTTGGGAAAGTGATGCACAGTGACGCAAAAATAAGATAATTTCCCCTCAAATGCATTTAAACTAAAGTAAGAAGCCTGGTTTGAAATTGTAAGGAGCGGAAAGTTCTGATATTTGAGTTGAAATGCAGGGAGTAAAAGTAAAAAATTGTCAGAAAAATTTAACTCAAGTAAAGTACAGATACTTTTAAAAAAAATCTAACAAACTATTTGTACTTTCTAACTTCCCACCTCAGGTTAGTGTACAGCATCTGGTAGGACTTGTCTGACACATCCTGGGGTAAAACTGTTTTTTTTTTAATCAGACGTTGTTCCTCTCTGTGTTACTGTTTGACACTTCGAGGTCCAGAATCGTCTCTCGCTCGCGCCAAATCTGTCAGGAGAACATCAGGGGTGCCGTGTTTTGGCCGTGGCCTACCGAGCATTTCCTCGCTTCATTTAACTTCATTATGAAGGCATGAACTGCTACAAATTCTCAGATTGGGACAAAGCCTATTTGAGGGCCCCACCCGCTGCTGCCACTCTCTACACGACCAATACCAATCTGCCGCTGGCCCTTCCCATTTAATCGTATAAGAGTATGCATGAAAACAAATGTCTGTCACCCCCCTCCTCATTCTCTTGGTTGGGTGTAGGAGGGGGTGGCTGCCTATAGATGAAGCCAGTGTTTATGTGTGTGCCCCTCACCTCCCCTTTCTGCCACACCCACCCATCACTGATCCCACCCTCCACTCCATCAGGTGCACTCTACCATGATGTTGTTTCTTTTATAAAGAGGGGGCCTGTTTTCACATTCATGCGGTTTGACCATGTGGCTCTCTAACCATGAGAATCAGAAGGTGTACAGTACATCTGTTGGCACTGCGAGAATGGTTTTCTGGGTGTTTTGGGTTTTGGCTCGCAGAAAATACCTTCAGACGTCGTTGCTATGGGTTATGTGAAGTTGAAGCCGAAGCCATGAGGCAGGTTCAACCATTAGCGTGGCTCAAGCAATGGTAACGAGAGGCTAGCGGGTAGGTCAAACTGCTGAATTAATTACAGCTCTGCCCAATGAGAGGCTCTGAGCTGATATATTGTTGTGCTAAGTTAAAAAAGGCTCCTATTCAAAGCATGTGGTAACTGCTTCTGTGTGAGTGTTTTGGCCTGGTCCTCGGGGTCCCAATAGCTCTTCTCTCTTTCTCCCTCTCTCCTCTCTTGAGGGACAGATGCATTGATTTGCTCATTAGGGGAAGTACCAGGCAGGATTTTTCTTCCCCTTTTCTTCTCCTCATTGAGTGCCACTCAGCGGAGGGGTGTGGCTGGCCTCTCTCCCCGACTGCACATCATGAAAAACAGTAATGGAGGGAAGCGGGAGATGAGAAAAGGAGGATTGGGCAATGCCTAGCCGATAAGAAGACTTCTTGCATATTCATCAGCGAATCAAAAATCATTGATTCCGAGGCTGCTCTGCAGGGCCTCGTCTAGAAGTGGCTCTGGGTTGGAGGGGAGGGGGCAGCATGACATTTGTCCCCAACAATGTGAGTCCTGATACTCTTAAGCTTAGTTCTGCAGAATTGCTAATGGAATTCATGCACAAAGCAAGCAAAGAATAAAGAGGGATATAAAGAGGGAGCTGATAAATATGCTGGAAATATGTGGAGCTACAAACACAAGCTGCCTCAACAATGCCAGGCTCGGCCTCTTTGGCTTCATTCAGCGCGCCGATGGTCGGCTAGCTTTGGTCTGCAGCTCGGAGCCGTCTCTGACTACACTGAGCCGAGCTGAATGAGCTTTCATGTAATTGCCTCATAAATGCCACTTGTCCATCAGCCCCCTCTGTAGCACCCTGGCAATGTGTCAATCAAACATGAGTGGCCAGCTGGATCGGCCATTTGAATTAAGTTGCCATGGCTCCCTTTGGAAAGGCCTCTTAGCTTGAATGTGTCTGAATTCAATTCTTTTCACACCCTTCTTTAGCTAATGGTGTAATTTGTCACAAAGTAGGAGTTATGAATTCTACTTAATGTTCATTAAGCACTGGGCCGCATTGTTTGAAAAATATCTGATTAATTATGATTGCCTTGTTTAATTAGATAATCATGTTTCAACCGTGACCATGCTTGAACTGTTCTCAAACTGATTAGGAAAAGGAATGCCAACCATAATCAGGATTTTGGGCAAAGCCAAAGGAAACGCTGTGAAGCAGTTCCAGCTGTCAGTCAATCATCCGCCGCAGCAACAGTCTTACTTTCTGACTCACAATTAACCTTCAGTGAGTCACAGAAAGTCCTGAGTGATCACACAACTGTTCCAAGAGCCTCAGACTAAGTTGCGCTCACATTCACGTCTTCCACAATAGCCGCAGAAGCCTTCACCCTCCTACTCTATGTCTCTTAAAAAGAACCAAAGACACAGTGGAAAGAGAGGGAGACGAAAAGAGGCTTAAACACAGAGTCTCCAAGTCCCGGTATTCAAATCGTAACGCACACTGTACCAGACAATGGTGGTGCGAACAAAAAAGTTGAAATTCCCGTCAACATCCTTGATTCTCTCCTTGCAAGGTAGCCTGGGAGTCGACGAGAAAAACATGCAGTCACAAAAGTAAACCTATTAGTGCAACAAACGCAGCTTTTAGCCGTACCCTGGGGTTGCTGCTGTGTTAGATGTCAGGGTCTTACAAAACAGGGACATTTGAAATATCGAAGCAGCCAAAGAGTGAAGAAATGTCCCATTATCTGCTTGAATCCCCTGAAGGAGCGTAGCACAGGGGGGGGGGAGTTATGTTTTCTGAAAGGGAGTAACAAAAGGTGTGCTAGAAAGAAGCTCGGCCTGCAGTCAGAACTATAGATGTTATGTTCTAGTTGTAGGAAAAGATCTGCTTTGAAAAGAGACCTGGTGTGTTTCAAAGAGAAGCTGCGGTTGACAAAAAAATGCATAAATAATGTTAAGGGGAATTTTGAACCGGGAAAGTTTAAGGGGGCAGGGGCGGAAAAAAACAAAAAAGGGCAGCAGCTGTGTGAGGTGGGGCAGCAGGCAGAAAGTCAAGATTTATCTACAGTGACAGAGAAACAAACCCTGGTGAAGATACGATTTTATATCATCGCTGTATCTCTGTTTATACTCTGTTGATCATGTTTTTTCCACTAGAAAACCTGGAAGCACATGGAGATGAGTCCACCAGTGAACATAAAGGACCATTTAGGATTCAAATGAAGGTCAGAGAGGAAAAAAAAAGAGTATAAAAGAAGAGTTTCCATAGTCGAGAATATATGTATAGTATACGCATTTTACCTACCATCACCTCTTCTGAGTGAATGAAATGTTGAAAAGTTAAGTCATGTTTAAAAACAGGGATGAAGATTAAATGAAATCAACATTCCAGCAGAGATGAAATGTTATACATAATGTTTTTCACTGACAGAAAATTAAATTTGCTGCAAATTGAATTTTGCTTTGGATCCGCATTTATAACTTGTATTTTTACCTTTTCTGGAAAAAAGGGTAGTACGATCAAACAGTGCCTGGAGAAAAAAAACAAAAAAACTTGAGTGCCCTCTTTCACTTCAGGTCACAATAAGCCAGAAGCAGACATGCTGGAATGTAAAAGGTAGTCTACTGATTCTCCATGGTGTATAAACCAGAATGAGGACGAGAGACGGGATCAGAGGTCAAGTGTCACAGAAGGAGGATGAACACAAAATAATTTTAAAGCACTCATATTTCCCTGACAGGTTATGTGGTGATGATGTTTTAAAAACATGTGGCTGATCCTTCTGTGGCCACCGCACAGCACGGCCCGGGAGCACTCTGAAGATTGGAAGATTGTCCCGTCTTCACAGCGCAAAGGAAGAGGAGGTGTGTAAATCACTTGTTACAACATCTGGTCTCTTGTGCTCTGTTCTTAGTGCGTGTCATATATTGTTTTTATTGTTTTTATACATGCTGTTTTGTAAAGCCAAAGTGAGCTATAAAGTTCCTTCCTTCATCTCCATTAAAAGTTCTTGATAGTTAGTTTGTGATTAAACACTAACCACAGATGTTTTAAGAAGATGCAAAGCCAACGTCGCTCCTCGCTTCAGTCCACGGCCGCTAGATCAAAACATCTGAGCACCCTCGATGATAAAGCTGCTGCTGATAGGAAGCACTTAACCTGTCTGGTCATTCTTGGTTATAGCTCTGAACCTGCAATCAGTACCGGGTCTGGTATCTGTCAAATGCCATCAAACCTACCGCACAGCCAACAGATCTTCCTAACCAGCATCCATTAATATACATGCGGAGTGGAACACGGTGGCTTTGAACAACATTCACTACCTGCTTATGATTTAACATCCAAAGCAAACGATTATTTTCATGATCTTCTCATCTTCCGGTTATTTTCACAATTAATCGATTCATTGTTGAGTTAATAAAATGTCAAGAAATTGTGAAAAATGCTCACCAGTCTTCAAAGTGCTTCTTTTGCCCAATGAACAGTTTAAACCCCATTTTATCTATGACTGTACTTCAGTACACTTCAAAACCTGCTGACTGGGAACTTTGTTTCAAATGTTATAAAGTAGAGGAAAGCTGTGATTCATTTACTCTCTTTCACAGCACGAGAGCACTCCGCCTGGCAACAAAGAAATAAATAAATCCTGACACACAAGAAGCTAAAACCACATTGCACATTTGCAGTTTTTGTTTTAAAAACGACTGAAACAATTAACTGATAATCAAAACAGTTCGTCTTTTGATCGACTTAGAGATAATAGTGAGTAAACAAGTCAACGTTTTGATTTCTCTCCTTAACTTTACGTTGGCAAATTGCGCGATAAGTCAAATATTGACAGATTTTCGATCCAATCATGAGGTCTAACACACATCAGCTTTTAAACTTCAAGGGTTTTGTGCAAGTTTAAGAAACGAAACAGAACAAGGAGAGAACATCTTTGAAATAAGAAAGCATTCTGCTTTGACTCCTTTATTTATTTATTGTACAATGTAAAATCTTAAAAATGTGATCTTGTAATTTTATGGCAGAAAATGGTCAGTACTCTTTTAAACGTTTGTTCGGATGAGCTGTGTGTATTCATGTATTCTAAGGATCCAGTACCTGGCGAGGATTTCCTGAAGGCAGACCTCCAGTTAATTAAGTATAGTTTCCCTTCATTACCGAGTGTGTGTGTGTGTGTGTGTGTGTGTGTGTGTGTGTGTGTGTGTGTGTGTGTCTGCGAGCGTGCCTGTTTGTTTGCGTATATTCTGTCCAGATACGTCAAAACTCAAACCATTTACCCGGGAGCTACACAAACTGGCAGGTAATGTGAAGGGCCAGTCAACAGAAACACAAACATGGAAACTCTAACAAGGAATCTTTGCCTTTACCCAATCGTGTCATGTGGAAAAACCTCAATGCTTTGCATTCAGATCTGGATAATTGCTAGACTCTCAGTCCTGAGAGCTACTGTGTGAGACTCACCTCAATGATGTAGAGGACAATGTTCTTGTAGAAGCAGTACAGGATACACTTGGCTACGCGGTTGTAATTCCAGGCTCCGTGGACGAGCAGCAGATTCTTCAAGTATTTGAACTGTGTGGGAGGGGAGTAAATGGAGGAAAACGGCGAGATGAATGAATAGGAAAGGTCTGTGTACAGTACACTGTCTAATGGTTCCTCATAATCAGTGATCACTAAAGCAGTTACAGCAGGAACTTCAAGATTAAAGAAAGCAGCAGCGTTTTGTCTTCCCCCGGCAGAGAGGACTGATGAGGCATTGTGGACAAAGCTCTCGCTAACACATTCCAGAAATTTCAACTCCGAGATTGTGAGCTTAGGAGAGCTTTAAAGTTGTTGAAATGTAGGAGTTCATACAGAGATATTGGTCTCCAGGGACTCGGGATAACAGTTAAATGGCTTTATAATTGTACGACCATTTAGGGCCTGTGGTGAACTCACAATTTCAGAGCTATTTCTGGCTGATAAGTGTGATGACACTGAAGCAGAACCTCGAGGCAACTGTTTCATCTTAGATGCCAGTAAATTACTGAAACAAAGCACACTAGCATCCTCCTGATGTTTGACAAAAATGACTGTTCTTAAAATGTCAAACCAGACTGCAAATAAAAAGAAGTAGAACTCCACTTCAATTTTAACAGATTTGTTTACTTCTTGTCTTTCGTCTTCTCGTCATTTACTTTCATAAATGGTGACGAAAAGCAGCAAATCATCACATTTAAGAAGTTGGAACCAACAAATGTTCGACACTTTGCCTGCAACAACTGTAATTGAATAACTGATTAATCAACTTATAATTTCAGCTCTAGTTAAAAATGGAATGTTTTCATTTCTAGTGATAACTTCCAACCTCCAGTTTTCAACCGTACATGCACGATGAGTTAAACATTGTCAGCTGTAAAATAATGATAAATAAATAAATCTAAACTGCACTGCATCCTCTTATCATCTGACAAAAGGAAAATGCCCCAGAAACCAGAGTCAGACACTGGAGGAGTAGAAGTAAACTCGTTTTTTGTTTACTTGACTACTTCTTTGCAGTATTCTTTGGTAAACCGACAGCACACTGGCTGCTTCCCGGTCTGTCTGACCCCTCGAATGGTCGAATCAAACATCAGTTAACACGGAGCTGAGCTGATGACAGATGGAGGGCAGAGGTGCCTCAGCCCAGAGCCTCTTCACTCTGCACACAGATGACTCCAAGCTTTCAAGCACTAAATCTTAGAAACTAGCTCCTCAATAATGTACAGCAGCGAGGGGCTGATCTGAGACTCTACAACATTAATATAAATCATGAACCGGGATAGAAAAACAAGTTACACAACTTCCAAGGATTGATTTCAGTTTGCAGTCCGCAAATTACAGTTAATGTACCGTTACGCCAATATATGGAAAACACCACTGGAAGTCTGGAGGTGTAATTTAATTTGATGGCGGGGACACAACCTAAATGGATTATAAGAGGCCACCTGTCTTTGAAAGATATACACTTTTACATGTCGAGCCGATTGAAGGGGGCACTTAAGACAAAACCCAAGTCTCTTGAACGGTAATTGCACACCAAACACAGAGAGCGTTCTGTGTTTTAGTCAGCTCCTGGTTTCCCATACTCTCAAGCCCTGTAGCTGTAATAGAAACATGATGTACTGAGTGTGCTGTGTAGAAGCAGCCTTTATACAGGACCTCTGCAGCTTTTGTTGCTTATGTGTATCACATATCGATGCAGGGTTTCATCCAAACTGGTTACCAGTACTTACAGTAAGTAGCGGTTTGCTGGGATCTGTTTCTGTATAGTCATGTTGGGAGCAGGGTGTCACCAGATGCCTGTTTTACAGGTGTTACTGCTTCACTGTCTAAGCTCATGCCCTGACAGACATATGACCTATTGTTACTCAGGACAATGAGCCATGCTATCACTAACACATATTACACTTGAGCAAGACAATAACAGGAGAGACGATTTGTGGAATCTGACTTCCAGAGAGAGAAATGGGCACAGATATGCCGGTCGCTGCCAGATTGAGGACAAGCACCTGCAGCTTCAAAGAAAACATATGTCGATCAGAATCGAGCTTTAACTCGGCTGAAGTGTCTTAAGGTTTTTATTTGATGTGCATAGTTTTGGTAATGTGTCAATGTGTGAATATCTTTATTCCAGAAGAAAAAAAACTTACATGAAAACATCAGTGTGCTTATTTTACACAGTATTCGTCTCTCTTGATCCAGTCTGGAAGGCTTTCATTATCGTATAAGCAGTTTAGTGAAACTTAAACACAACAAAATGAGTTTTAAAGTGGTACTGATGCCTCCGTGACCTACATAAGCAAACAAGACCATCAGCAAGAAGACTGGCTATTTCTATATGGTTAATCTTGATTAAAATTAGATCTTTTTTTTATTGCAAAGTGCCTCAAATGAATTAAGGAGTCTTACATTCTGAGGCGAGAAGCTGCTGTGTAGTCTGGTGGTACAGCAGCAGAACATCTGGCCTATTAAGTAACATTTCATGTTGGCCTCGCTAACGAGCTACTATATCCTGCTGCTGGCTTACTATTATCAAGACTGAAC